>NW_015386227.1:689184-775005 GCF_001527695.2 Protobothrops mucrosquamatus
GCGCTGACAATTTTGTACAAGCAGTTGAAAAGTGCTTTTTCATATGGCATCAGTTTTAAAATTGCAGAGATTTTCAGGGATTTATTATGTGACCTTCAATAGAATGTTGTTTTGTAAGTTATAATAAAGATATTACTGAATATTACATTTGGCAACGCCAAAGATAACAACATTCCTGTTGTAGTTTATCTTGGATTCTTTATTAATGATTCTTGACTTTTTTCTATTTGTATTTGATGGCACATACCTCCCCCCCCCCATTTTTAAATTTCTTTACCGAAAAAATTCTAAATACAATGCTCTGCTGTCAGAATGACAACACTTGTGTCATAGTGTCATTTTGCAAATGCAGCAATTATGCCATAATGTCTCATAATAGTACATAACTCACATTGTAAATCATACCCTATACGTGTCTTTATTTGCCTCCTTTATTTCCCTGCAAACATCTCTGAATGTTACAAAATCTTCCTCTAATTGGTCCCCTACAGATGTCAGATTCCCAAGTAGCATTCTGGGAAAAGCAGCTGCCAAATTTAGTGATTCAAAAAAGGGGAAGTATGTCTTAGATCTATGACGGTGAACGTATGACACACATGTCAAAACTGATATGCCATGATGTTCTGGGTGACATGCCTGTGTTCACCAACCAACACATAGGGTTCTTCTGACAACAACTGTTCTCAAAAGCACGTTCTTGTAGGCCTTTTGGTGGCTGGCAAAGGCCACAAAAAATGGGGTGTGCTCTTGCACGGCCTCTGTAACATCCATTTCACAGTGGAAGAAGATAACATATTTTAAAAAGTAGAAGTAATACAGAAGAGTTTGTTATCAACCAAGCCTCTCCCCCTTTATGGCACATTTAATCTGAGAAATATAGGCAGATCCCAACTTCCTTGCAGTTTAAATTCTTGAGGGACTTTTGGCAGTTGCAAAGACCTTGCAAGAATGGAGTGTGCTCTTGCCTGGCTTCTATAGAGGGGCCGTGCTCTGGAGCCTCCCCAAAAATCGCATGAGAATGGGTCACGCTTTTGTGTGGTCTTCAGAGGCTCCAGAAACCACAAAAGAGCATTCACTAAAACCACTTCAAGGATGAAGGGCTCATGCGATCACAGCAATCAGGGGTAGGCTGCAGGAGCCTCTGAATAGAAAGAGAACACTGCCTGAAGGTAAAATGGTGCATGACAGATTCTGGGGATCACACACATGATTGGACTGTATTTTTTTAAAAAAGACAAATAAATATGTAAAGAATTGTTTGTCTTTGGTTCAGGTGTGTGTCTGTGTCATGTCAGCAGAGTCAAGTTAGGCCTTTGAGACACTGAGCCCAAAAGGTTCCTCATCGCTCTCTTAGAGCATTTCTGAGCCTGTGACTATTACGAGCATCTATTCTTGAAGATCCATCGTTTTGCAGAGTGTGCATAGCTAAGGCAGAGCACCATCCGGATAATTAAAAATGGAATGGAAGAGTTTGCTCTGAGCCTCAGAAATAAGGCTCATTTCACAGCACAAAAGAAATAACATATTTAAAGCAGTAGAATTAAGAAAGAAGATTTTGTTACCAACCAATCCTCTCCACTTTATGGGATATTTAATCCCAGAACTACAGGAAGGTCCCAACCATTTTTGCAGTTTAAATTGGGACCCTTCTGGCAGGCTTTTGGCCCCTGGTCGTGTTTGGGCAGCCATGATGATTAGTTCATTATTGTTGTTCACTGTTTTAATTCACTGTGTATTGTAACTGTTGTTTGCCACCAACATGGATTGGGGCATATGGATTGGAGCAGTCCATATGGATTGGGGCAGTCTATTAATGAATTGATTAACTAACATACCTGACTGGCTGATATTCCAACAGTGATAAAAAATGTTACTGATTTTTGAGTAAGAAAGCACAGTGGAGCTATTTGCTGAGTCTGATGGCTGTTTTCTTGCTTCATCTGCTTGTTTCCCTCTACTTCTAGCCCTCTGAAGACTTTTGAACTATGAAGACCTGAACATCATTCCTAAGGGCCAGCAGGTTCTCAACATAATGTCTTTGCACATTTGTCTTCTATTCGCCTTGTATAGCCCTCTTGCTAAGGATGTGCTTGGGGACCCTTGCCTTGCTTAACGCCTATTTTGAAACCCCGAGCAAGGAGGCCACTTGGCATCATCTTATCAGCCTCCTCACAAATCTAGAGTTGCTCCTGTTTATTCTGATGCTCCTTGCTTGCATTAGTTCTAATTCTTGTACACCCATTGCCAGAGGATAGGGCTGTTCTTTCCCTCCCAAGAGCTGAGCGGATGTGTCCTGATGACAAGAACATGACAATGAGACAAACTCCATTGTTAGTGCCAGAAATTATTTTGGATAGAGGGAAAGGAGAGGAAAAAAAGCGAGAAGGGGGGAAGAAGAAAGGAAGAAAGGAAGGAAGGAAGGAAGGAAGGAAGGAGGAAGGAAGCATGGTTGTAAGATTCCAATTTCCTTGTTCAGAAGTCAAGCTATCCTTACTGTTTTAATATGGGACAAATTAAGCATTTAAAAAATAGGTTCAACGCTCTTTCAAAAAAAGTGTGAAACCTTGTAACTGTAAGAAGTCAAATAAGATCTGATAGACCTTTTGCAAAGACCTATCTGGTTTTATAGTGACAGATGCCACTGTGGAAGCCAGGGGTCCAGTTTCTCCTGCAGTCTGAGCCAATCTGGCCATAGAGGGCAATGGCCAACGACCAGAGGCGGAGACGTATCTCCAGCAGCCTCTACTAGCCAATGTGAGATGAGCAGATCCCACCCCTAAATTCATCAGCAACAACACTGTTGGGGAAGCCTGCCAGATCATATCCCTGGCCAAAATTATGTCAAGAGAAGACGGAGAATACTACTTTAGAAGCTAACAAGGCCTTTTAGCTGCCTCAGCTGTGCGTTGGGGATGAGAGGAAGGCAACACCCAGAGACATGGCATTAAAGAACAGTTACCAGGGCACATATATGCTGTAGTTAGGGAGACGTGAGGACAAGCCCATCTGACATGTCTATCTTTTAAAAATCCATACAAGAATAGGCAATCGCTCTTTTTTTATTTGGGGATCATCTTTCCTTCAGTGCATTGGAAGAAAAGAACCGGGAAAGAAAAAGATTTATTTCTTGAATTTTCTCTCTAGCCACCATCCCTGAAGAATAACATCTGTGTTACTAAGAATAACTTTTGCATTGTTTTTTTTTTCTTGTGTGTGCCCTTTTCATTCTGCACACTCATATTGTCTCCAGTTGGATATCATGTCCAGAAGTAAATCACATCCTGCCATGAGTAGCAAGTGTGACCTGGTGATGGAGGCCCAGCGAAAAATTTCAGACAGATCACCGGCCTAAAGCACTGTCACTGCACTGTCTTGAAGAGCACATCCCTGCCCTTGGGAAGGACCCATGTGCCTGGCAGAGTCAGGCTGACTTAAAAAGGTGGGACCTTGGGAGCAGCTGACAGCCTGTCCTGCTGGATGGGAAAGCTGACCTCATTCCTCCAGGAACATTTCATGTGGTCTCCTGGGATTGATGGAATGTTCAGTCCTGCTGGATCATCTCACCTGGAAGACAACGGGGGATCTTGAAGTCCTGGAGAGCTGTTTCTTCGCTATGCCATAGCATTCAGATTAACCAAACAAGGAAGGGGAGGAGCAAGTAAGAGGGGAAGGGGCTTGTCAGAGTTTTATTTATTTATTTACTAGCTGTACCCAGCCATGTGTTGCTGTGGCTCAGTCTGGTAAAAGCGTGTGTTGCTTTTACGTCCAACAGATGGCGCTGTTTTTCAAAAAAGCATGTTTTTACCTGTCACAGGTGTGATATCTATATAATATAGGTATATAAAAACACGCACGTATTGGAATGCAACGTTGTGTCAAAATTTCAAAGCAATCAGTGAAGAACTTTTGGAGATTTAAGATTTTGAACAAACGAACATTTACATTTTTATTTATATAGATTTATAAAATGTATTGGCTGCCCATCTTACCACAGGGTAACTCTTGATGGCTTACAGTCATAAAAATCTATCTATCTATATACATGAAAACATAAATCAGCTAAAACCTTATTTCAGTACCTTTTGGAGAAAGCCATTGCAAGGTCTTCAGGAAGGTCCATGGTTAGTGTCCTGCCCAGGGCTTTTTTTCCTCATAGAATGCCCAGAATGGAGTTCTGGCACCTTTTTTGGATGGAACCTTATAGGGTAGGCAAGGTGGGTTGTATGATGTGTGTGAGTTCCGGCACCTTATTTTTTTAGAAAAAAGTACTGGTCCTGCCCATTGAAAAAGGAGAGAAAATAGCCCAAGGAAGCTTGGAGAAAGGGTAGGTAGATACTTAAAGGGATCCATGAGGAGTAAGGGTCAAAAAAATTAAGATGAGAGTCAAGACTTTTACAATCGAAAGGCTAGCCTACCCCTTTTTTTGCATATATTGCATGGGTAATGAACCTAAAAAGAGAACACAGTTGGAGTCGCCTCTTGACCTTTTTTACCTCCAGAGGATGACCTTGTCAACAGAGGCTGAGGAATAAGGACACGTGAAGGTCTCTAAAGTATTGATCCAAAGTGCCTCAGGTTTTAAAGCTGAGCAACCTTTTGGGGAGACTGTGGGCAGCTTTGGGCCTTTGGCCTTTTCCTAAAAAGGCACTTATAGCATCGTACAGCTGTTGTGGAGCTTTGATTAGTCCATTGAAAATGCCAGAAATGGCTAGTGGAGAAATGACCCCTAGTGATATGCTGGAGGTAGGAAATGGACAAAAGCTTATTTTGTTTTAATTTACATTATAAATGAAAATTTACCTTATATCTTTTGTTATTGTAAGGTGACCAACTTTTTTACAATGAGAAGGAGGACACAAATAAATTGAAGAAAAAATATGAATAAATAAAATTAATTATTAAAACTGAAACAATAACATAGGCGAATGAACTTGTAATTAAAATTATACGTATTTGGAAATTATTAAATAGTTAATGAATTAATAAAATGTGAATTATTGTGCTCACCTGTGTATGATTGAATATTCACTGAGAAAGAAGTGAGTCTAATGCATTGTGTGTGTGCCATGTCATGTTTCAGTAAGAAGTAAACAAAGCCACTTGCGCGCAGCACACTCTTACGCGCGGCGCACTCTCTCAAAACAATTCTCCTGTGCGTCTCATAATTGTCGCACTGTACCGAGCCTTGATGAATCGTCATGTCAAATACAAATACGTCACATCACATGCAACGGATCGGATTGGCATCGATCGAATGCGGAGATTTACAGATTAGTCTTCAAATATCGAAAAGGAGGACATGTAGGAGGACACTTTTTGAGAGAGGACAGAACTTACAAAAGAAGGACTGTCCTCCCTAAAGGAGGATGGTTGGTCACCTTAGTTATTGTCCTTAATCTCACATTGAACATTAAAATGTGTGCCACGTTTTGGAAGGACCCTGGAGGTTGAAGCCAAGGCTTCTGGATGCCCAGGTCCTGGGCGCGAAAGGCAGGCAAGAACCAGTGTGAACTGGGTTTGATTTCCCCAGGCATGAAGGTTATTGGGTGGCCCTCACTCCATTTGTTTCAGTTACAGTTATTGTTAAAAAAAATATATATGAGGGTGATGACCATCAATGTCATGTTAAGGTTCTGGGAGGAAAACAGAATGTGTATGTAAAATATTTAATGTAATTACTCTTATAAGATTTGTAAAATTTAACTCCTTCCCTTCCTACCTTGTCATGACCTTTAGTTAACACTATCTGGGCTGAGTCTCTTATGCAAACATTGACACCTCACTCAGAAACCAAGGGAGATGGGTTTTTGAGTCATCCTCTGCCTGAGAAATAATGAAGTGGGACACCCGAACACTGCAGCTAACTGATCTCTTGACTATCAGCAGCTCTCCGATACTCATGCAGAGATCTTTCTCCTTACCAGAGAGCGGCCTTATCTGTTTCATGGGAGATTCCACTAACTACACCTGACTCTGCAGGTGAAGGATGCAATTTACAATTAAGCAAAGGTGCTAAGCCAGTGGTTCTCAACCTTTTTAATGCCGCGACCCCCAACCGGTCGTACATCGAGGACTAAACCGGTCATAAGTTGAGGACTAAACTGGTCGTAAGTCGAGGACTACCCAACCGGTCGTAAGTCGACGACTTTCCCTGCCGGGAGCGCCGCAAATGCTTGGTTCCGCCCCCTGTGCTGGCTGAAGCATAGCTGGCAAGCGGCAGAGACGGAGCAGGCCGACCACCAGCTGGCCCAGCCCAAGGGAGGTAAGGCACCCGCCGGAAAAGGGGGAAAAAATGGCGGACAGCCTTGCTTGGCGACCCCCGTGAAATGGTCGATCGACCCCAAATGGGGTCGCGACCCATAGGTTGAGAACCGCTGTGCTAAGCAGATGATGCTGGTCTAAATGTCAACATAGACTAGGCGAAGATGAACAGAAAAGCCCTTAGCTTTAAATGTTTAACTTTGAATTTAATGTGGCTACGCATTGAAGCTACCTTGGGATTGCGTTGCAAAAACATACTTCATTTTTTTTTCTTTTTGGGTTTATTAGGAGAGGATGTTAAAGGAATCAGGCTTCACATCCTATCTAGACTGCAAAACTACCTTGACTTAAGACTAGAAAAACAAGTGTGGGTACAGCTTGGCAATGTGCTGAGCTTTCTGAGGAGTGGGGGGTGGGTGGGGGTGTAGGAGGGTAGAGATGGGGCTCAGAACTCATTATCTAGATCAGGGGTCTTCAAACTTGGCCCTTTTATGTCTTGTGGACTTGAACTCCCAGAATTCCTCAGCCAGCAACGCTGGCTGAGGAATTCTGGGAGTTGAAGTCCACAAGTCATAAAAGGGCCAAGTTTGAAGACCCCTGTGCTATGGGGATTGTTGCAATAGCTTCCTTCCTCATTCTAGATGTTCTAACTCTCCTCAATCTCCAAAGACCAAAAGACTTCCAGTTACTGGACTAAATTCCCAGAATTCTAAACCTCATAGAATGCTAGATGATGTAGTCCAACACCACTGACAGATGCCAAGTCAGGTAAGCCCCTTAAGAACTGAAGATCCCAAAGGTTCTTGAGAAGAAGAGAACACTACTAATCTGATTTTAGGCATGTCTTACAAATGAGATTTATATCTCAATCTGTAAAGGCTCTTCTTACTTTCCAGGTTCACATAAACGTACAACCAGCAGTGCAACCAGCCATGTTTTAGTAGGTTATACAAAATGGTATGTATGTAGATTATGATTAGTGTTGCACCAAGCCCAAGAAAATGGATTAACTGAGGAAATTATAGTTAATAGTGAATATGCATGCTGTGCAACCATAGCCATACATCTCATGCTGGAAACTGGGGGAGGGTGGAGGATGAAGGCTGAGCACAAGATCGAAGGATTGTTTCTTCTGTTAACTTGGTTCTCGAAACGACAAGAATTGAGTCGACGAATCGGAAACTTGAGAATTAGTTAAAAGACTTCGTCAAAAACCCTCTACGAGGTTTTGGACCTTAAAAAAGACCAGAGGTATTTCTTCCGACCCGTCGTCGTTAGTTCGTTAGTCAACGCAACTTTGGGAACCCCCGATTCCCTTGGGTGGAAGGATCCTCAAAGGGTTGTTTTTGGCTTCAGGGCTCCCTTTCCTACTAAGGCAGAACTCATCTCTCCACACACACACCCTTGTTGGTCAGCAGGGAGTAAGTTGGTGAGTCACATAGTCCTTGGGCCTCTCGCTGTTTGTCCCCTCCACTTAAACATCATTCTTCAGCGACCTGATGAAACCCTTTCCCAGTGAGGGGGATACACCAGGCAGGGACACTGGAGAACATTTGATTCCATGCCAGGTAGGGAATCATTCCCACTGGTGTTGGGGGGGGGGGAAGTGAAGAGATCATGATGGCCGTCCTATTTTGGGGAGAACAAATCAACAGCACGACAGGTGGTGAGACTTACAGCTGCTGCCTGGGAGATATTACTTACTGCTCAAGGGCATCAGAGTTTCCACAGGGGCTCGCCATCCTGTGATCCTCCCCACCTCTTGGCAATGAACTGCTGCCCAACATAAAAGCTTTATTTTTTTTGGGGGGGGGGAGATGGGCTCAGTCCCACTTTGTAGAAAAGCAACAACCCAAATCACAATTCAATAAGGGAGCAGCTCCAATTTCTGCAAAGGGCCTCAAGGCCCTGTTTTAGGAGGAGCAGTGGGAACATCTGCTCCAGGATCCATATAATGAGCAATGGCCACGTAATGGATTGATTTTTATTTATTGATTCAACTTTTTTTCAGCTGTAGGCACCGCCCACCTCACTATCTAAGTCAGTGGTTCTCAACCTTTTTAATGCCGCGACCCCAACCGGTCGTAAGTCAAGGACTAAACCGGTCGTAAGTCGAGGACTAAACCGGTCGTAAGTCGAGGACTACCCAACCGGTCGTAAGTCGAGGACTTTCCCTGCCCGGGAGCGCCGCACATGCGTGGTTCTGCCCCCTGCGCCGGCCGAGGCATAGCTGGCAAGAGGCAGAGACGGAGCAGGCCGACCACCAGCTGGCCCAGCCCAAGGGAGGTAAGGCACCCACCGGAAAAGGGGAAAAANACCAGCACCTTGAATCGAAGCAAACTGGCTTGATAGCAACTCACATAGGTGTTACATGGACAGTCCTTGGGGCGCCCAGGACTGTTTGCGCAGCCGCATTTTGTAGCAGTTCAATCAAATCGATTGACACTAATTAGTAAAATGTGAAGCTAAGCAAGGTCAGATCGTGTGAATTCTTGGATGGAAGAACAAGATAAATCCCAGGCTTGTAGATTAGACTGGGAACTTAAAATGATATCCCAGAAGGTGGAAATGGCAAATCAGTGGAATGTCATCCCCAAGAAAAATGTACAGACAAGTCCATGAAGCCATCAGGAACTGAGACTGGCTCCAAGGAACTTAACTGCAGGGTTAAAAAAAAAAATACAGGAAAGAAATGGTGTTGACATAAAGAAGCAAAGTGTAAAAGGAGTGGACAGCTTAAGTGAGTCTTCTGCTCTGGATGCCGGGGAGTCTTTTAAAAGTCCTGTCCAGATGACGAAAGTTAATCGCTACTTAGCATTTCGGTAGTTCTATCACACAGGGAAGATCCTTTGGAATAGGAAAAGGACTGATGCATAAAACAGAGTGGGAACAGTTCAAAAGGCAGCCAGTGGGATCTCAAAACTTGAGAGAATCCGGAAATCTAACCACAAAGAGGAACATAATGGTTATGAGCACCCGACTGCTTTTTTTGTTTTTTGTTTTGCTCCGGACTGACTGTTCAGATCCCAAGAGAGTGGGTGCTTTTCTTCTGTCTGGCTGCCTACTTGAAACCTGGTGGGGGCATGGCTAGAATCTCTGTAGCAAACAGATGCTTTGCAAGCCCATTGTGTGTATGTGGGTTTTGTCTGGCATAGTGACCCGGTTAGACTTTGCTGAACAATCTACTTTCAGGACCAAGGGTCTCATGGCTTTTCCCCCACATAGATCCCTGGTCCTAAAAAAATCTATGTGGGTAAGCCCTATCCGCAGGGCAGATTTTTGGGTAGCCTATGTGTCTTATCCTGATTGATGTATATCCAATAGCTCAAATTCTTTTAATACGATGTAGGCCAAAGGTAGTGAGGTTTGTTACTTTCTAGCATTATTTTTAGTGTGGTAAAACTAAGCTATTTCCTATGAACAGGCTTGGCTGTTGCTGTCAAAAATGGGTTACATGTTGGCAACCACATGGAAATGGTTGCTGAACTTCATTCAGGTTTTCTTAATTTTGTTTCCTAGTCCACCCTATAGGCTTAGGCTTTCCTGAAAGTACTCCACTTCAAATCAGATCTGACGCTCCTTAGATTTTCGAGATCAGTCATGGTCAGGCGAGGACATCAATAATGTGTATGGAACCATCATATTAACTGTAATTAGTGTAATTTAATTTTAATTAAGCTTACATTAAAGCTAGAATACACATACATTTTTTTTGTCCTAATTCATTTATTCTAATCTCACCCATTTTAAAAGTGTAATCCCTGGAACTCTACTCAATGGCCACATGAGTCTCAGTCCCCAAACAGCTGAGCATCTCGTACTCGAGAGAGGTGCAATTCAGACCCAATGTGGTTCTGCTCTCCCCCCTCCATGGTGGAGCCAAACCTCTTCCATTTGTATTCAGAGTTCTGTGTTCTTCCCATAAAACGTTTTTTGGAATTTCAGCTGAAGAATTCGAGCCACCACATAGTCCTGTATGGATAGACAAGAACAGATTGTTAAATGTTTCTATTCTTGAGCAGCAATCTGTATAATGGACAATCTTTCTCACTTGTTCTTTCTTAGGCATTAGGTATAGATCCAAAATTATAAACTGGTAGGTGAACAAAAAAAACAAAGCCAGAAAGTTGGAAAAAGAAGGCAAATACATATTGAAGAAAGGAAGCTCCAGACAAAATGCCTCCTATAAAAAAAAGCTTGAGGGATTAAAGAACAGGTGATTGGAACTCTTCAGCTTAATAAACCTTGAATAAGGCAGTAAACTTTCCTAATGCAGAAGAAAAGGCAAATTCTGTGATTTATCATGCTTCTTTGTTTTGTGTGAATATCAAAACATCAGCCAAGCCAGCACATTGTTGAGTTGTCAGCTTAGTGGTAAATTATTGTGCAAACCTTAGATTGCTTTAAATCTGATTCTATTCCACCACCACCAGCAGCATTTTTAAAGACCCCCACAGCAAGTTGTATTTAATGTGATGTTAATCTTTGCTTAAATCCTTGGGTAAAACCTTATTGACACCAGTTGTGAAGCTGTATATTCAGCAACTTTGTTCTGTCAAACTCTCTTACCTTAACTCATTTTACAGATTTGTTGTAACAATCAAATGAAGAAGTGCTATGTGCACTATTTGTGTTCTTGGGGGGGGGGAAGGTCATAAATGCATGAAATAAATAAGCAAATAGCTTGTTTCCTTGGAATAATTCAGGGAATCCAGCCTGACAGTGATTTGGAATTTTGGATAGTGCCAGGGTCCTCTGCAAAGTCCCACTGAAGGCCATCTGCATACTGGACATTAACAAAGAGCCTGTTGGGAAGATAAGAGATAAGCCTGGCATCTGCCAATCAAGTAGGGGATCATCATTTGTCCTCTTTTAGCCCATTGGTAACAAGAAATCTTTCTGGCCAAGACCTCTTCCCAATGGTTGCACTAACTAGAATGCTTTGCCAGTAAGACAGGCTGTAAAAATGATTTAACTGGGATGCTTCAGAAAGGGTTAAAAAAAAAGCAGTGATAAAGCTGGCTCCTTCCTATTATGCACAGCAAATCCAGATAATGGAAATTATGCTCATGTGTATGTGGGGAAAGCCCCCATTTGAAATTCTCCCAGAATTTGTATGTTCCATGTTGGCCCCCTTCTATTTTAGCATTAATGCAACCCTGCTTTCCAATGTGCATGAATTTACCTTTTCTGTCTGTTGCGTCTTCTAAGATTGGAAGACTGAGAACAGGGATAGCCTTGTGTTTAAAGAAAACAGACAGAAAAGGTAAACTCAGGCACGCTGCTTTAAGGTTCTGTTATGGGCTGCTCTTATAGAAATGGTCTTCTCAGGGAGACCCACATGCCATGACCATAACTCTCCCCAAGCAGATGGTGTGGTTCCTTTTAGAGAAGTTCATGCTGAGACCTTTTACAAAGAATTGAGCACTCCAACAAACAAATCACGGCAACGGTAGGTGACTATTCTAATCAATTCTATAGGGCTCCCTTCCACAGTCTGGTGTCCTACAGGTTGTTGAACTTCATCACTTCTAATCAGCATGACTGGAGGATAACAGACTGGGGGGTTTGCTGGCAAAGATGACAAGAGATACTTCATTTCTCCTTAGCCAAGTTTGTGTCTTGATGCCATTAAGTTAGTCAGTTCAACTTTCAGAAAACTGGATTAATCTCATCTGAAAGATGGGATGGATTAATCTCATTGCAAGGATAATGAATTATATATTGAAGTGGTGGAGCTCAGCTACTGAACGAGCCAAAACAGGGCAGAATTCCCAATATGTATATATCAAATAAATAAGCACAAGATAAACTACAGTGGATACATTCAAGGAAATCATGTCCAGACATGAAATTGGTAATATATAAGCATTTGATACACAACGCATCATTTGAGGTGCTCCTGATATTACTAGAATGTGGCAATTAGGTTCGTACCCATCTTTTGCATGACATAAATAGGTAGGCAAGAAGACTGATCCATTTTTCTCACTATAATCTCCCAAAGCAGTTTGAATTATAATGACATTTGTGTCATAATGATGGTGATAGGAACAAGCTCTTGCCATCAGGCTTACAATATAAGAAAACAAAGAACAGAAACTGCACAGGAGAGGTTGAAAAGAGAAATCAGTTTGACAATATTGGAAGAAAACTGAGCAATAAACAAGAGATTTTAGACCAAGCTGAATATTGCCTAATCTTTCCTTACTGAAAGACATGTCTCATTAGAGCAGTGTTTCTCAACCTCTGCATCTCTAAGATGTATGGACTTCAGCTCCCAGAATTCTGGGAGTTGAAGTCTACACATCACAGAGAAGCTAAGAATGAGAAACACTGCAATAGAGATATGGCGAATTACCCAATAGACTATGCGCTTTTGGTGAGATCCTAGCCTGTGCTTCCATTCAGGTCTGTCCTTCTAAGTACTATTTTTTTTCTTGTAGGAAGAACCCTACAGTTGCTTCTTCTGTGGCAGATGGAGGGGGAAAGGATGTGCACCCAATATTAGTCTTGGATTGACCCACACAGGGACTTGCATTTAAACAGAGCAGAGCCTACATGCAATGTTTTCATCTGGATATCTGGAAGGCTTTCAGCCCCTAAGCGATTCTATATATTATAAAAAAAGCTGGGAGAATTTTGGTTTGTACCATTTCTGGTTCCAGAAGAGGTTTAATAATACTCTTGCAAGCATTTTCATGCACAAACAAGGAGAAAGGTTTCCATTTTCCCTCTCCGATGTGTGATAGTATACTTGCTAACTGCAGAGAAGGTGTTTTAAAAAATAAAATAATAACTGGTCTGTAAGCAAAACCAAATGAAGAATAGAAAAGAAACATGGTAAGGCAAAATATTATATGGCCAGTACATTAAAACAAAAAAAATAAAAAACAGCAGGCAGAGCAGATAACAACAATACCTGGCAATGGCTAAGAGCAGGAAAGTTGAAGAAAGAGACAGAGTAGCTAATTTTGACTGTACAAGACCAAACCTTAAGAACAAATGCACACAAAGCCAGAGGACAGCAACAGATAGCAAATGCTGTCTCTGCAAAGAAGCTGAAGAAACAGTAGACCACCTGATTAGTTGCTGCAAGAAGATCAGCCAGACTGACTACAAACAACGGCATGACAAAATAGCAACAATACTTGCAAGAAATACTACTTAGCTGCAAGCAAGAACTGGCAGGACCATAAAATAGACAAGCAATAGAAAATGAAGAAGCTAAATATTCTGGGATTTTAGAATTCAAACAGACAAGCATCTGCCACATAACACCCCAGGCTTAATAACTGTCAATAAGAAAGGCAAAAAAGTTGGGATAGTGGACACTGTAATACCTGGGGACAGCAGAATAGAAGAGAAAGAACTAAAGAAACATCACAAAATATAGACCAGCAAATTGAAGCAGAATGACTGTGGCAAAAGAAAGCAAAAATAGTACCAACAGCAATAACTTTTTTGGGTGCAATCACAAAACAACTTGAGCACTACTGGAACACCATCAGCACTGACAAAATCAACCTCAGTCAATTGCAAAAAGCAGCTTTACTTGAATCAGCTTACATCCTGCGGCAATACCTTTAACACCATCAAACAACAACATTGTCTATCTGAGGTCCTTGGGGAGGACTTGATAGGTGAATAAAAATGCCAAGTCCAGTCTAAACATTTGGTTGCCTGTATGACCAACCGTAATAATTTATTAAATGTGTATGAAACATGGGGAAAATACAATGAAATAATATTCACCCAAAATGTTCCCTGCCTCCCAAAAAGGAGAAGACAAAACTCATAAACAGATCACCAAGGTAACAAAGAGTTACTCTAGTTCCATTTGTAATAGCCTTTGAGGCTGATGGGTCCTGGGTTTCTTTTTCTTTCTTTTTCCTCTTTTTTATTAAAAAAAATCTATAATAGCTTGTTTAGGGTTGGAGGTCCAATGGACAGGTAGGAGGAGACGTGGTCTGTAACCTCAGCTAAATCCACATCAAGTCCTAAAAAGGTAAGCTGATCAACTCATCTTGGTATGGGTTGATGTGTTTAACTCCCCTCCCAACCTGTTTGGATTTCCAGATTTGAACTTGGATCTGCTTAGCTATGCTTTGTGGAAGTAGCTTATACTACCCAGAGCTTCCAGTGGTGAAAATCTATTACTTGGTTCATTCCAAGTAATGTTTGCCCAACCTCCAGCTTTTCTTATCTTCAAAGAGATTAAGGCAGCATGAGGATTCTTTTTTAACTTAAACTAGTTGTTTGAAATCAGCTAAAAGTTGTTGTCCGTGACTCCAAAAAAGACATTAAAACCTTAAAATAGCACATCAGGAAAAATGTTACAACATTTTTAGAAATATTTCGAGAAGTTGTCCTATAGAAGCAAATCATGAAAAGGTCCAATATCTTAAGATAAGCTGTAACCTTGCTAATTAACATGCAAATGAGTGAATGTGCATTAAATGGATGTGAATAACAGTTGGATTTATATGGTATGCAAAGCCAGAATGAGAATATGCAAAGCCAGAATAAGCCAAACTCAGCCATTGCGTATTAAAATCTTAAAATTTATTGTATTGTAGCTATATCAGTTTGGCTTATTCAAAAACATGATTACAAACGGTGGCTTACAGCAAATCTGTGAATCCTACAGCAACTGAAGCACTGAAGAAAGCAGAACATTTAATGTGAACGTCACATCACAAATGGTTTGGGGTTGCACAGACAGCCCTCGAGTCCTTGGTGCTCTCTGAACTTAGTTATTTGCTGCCAAAGGATGACGCTTCTAGGTAACGTTATCAAAGCTAGCGAGTATGGGATTTGCTCCCTATTTATATGCAGTGGTTTGCCAGTCAGTATCGATGAGAGTGGTTTTCTCCTTGGTAGTTCCTTGATTAGGGTATTGTTTTCTGTTTGGGTACAAGCTTGTGGAGAGAATGTGTTCTGCTCGTTTTCGTTTCTTCTTAGCTTTATGTTGTCTCTTTTGAATGGCATGTAAATAAGGTTTATTTCTATGTGTTTGCTGATGGCAAATTTGTCTGAATGCCAAGCTTCCAGGAATTCCCTAGAGCAGTGATGGCGAACCTTTTAGAGACCGAGTGCCCAAATTGCAACCCAAAACCCACTTATGCATCGTCGGGTGCCGGGTGGGTGTGGCCCATTGGGTGAGCGTGGCTGCGGTGGTAATGGCAGACTGGGTGGGACTAAAAAGTTCAATCAATCAGTTCCAACTTTGCGAGATCTTTTTTTTCCCCGCGAGAAGTTGAAATTGACTGATTGATTGAACCTTTTTTTTTTTTTGGCACATGGCGGCGGAGGCCTAAAGCGAAAAGGTTTTATAAAACCCAGCTGAAGGCCGAGGACTGGGGCGACGGCGCGCGTGCCCACAGAGAGGGCCCTGAGTGCCGCCTCTGGCACCCATGACATAGGTTCGCCACCACTGCCCTAGAGTTCTTGGATCTGGCTAAGACAACTTTCTGTGCAAAAGACCCCCAACTGATCGATCACCCAAGCACCAAACAGGGCTGAGAAAAACGCCTATCACTGCTTTCTGTAAAAATGTGCACATACCATAGGAAACAAGTGTTAGTGTCTGGCCTTCGGGTTGTTTTTTTTCCTTTCCTTTCTATTCTGGCCCTTCACTTCTATGCTGGAGCTGAAGCGTGGAATGAGAACCACGCCTTGCCCTGCACAGAATTCTCTTAGCTCCACAGAACCTGGGCTACTCTGGCATGTAAATGATCAGGCACATAAACAAGTGGGATTAAGAGTTACATCTACCTGGATAATCTTTTTTTATTCAATATATTAAATATATATATATTTATATATATTAATAATTGGAAAAGTCACATACTGGAAATTGGAAAGCAGGGATAGACAAATATAAATGTCAAAAATGGAGGACTTTACAATACAAAGTTATTTACATAGAAAGACAGAAGGTGTCCTGCGGGTGTAGAGCGATACACAACTGTTGGTGGCTCAAGACAAAGAGCCTTCCTTTCCTCTGTATTTACAAGCCAACCCATCGTTCTTCTTATATACATCTTTTACAAAGAGAATACTCAACAGAGCAAAACAGCCATTGTCTAAGCAGAAGGCGGGAGGGACATATGCTTATTTACGGCAAAACTCTCCCTGAACTCTCCCCCCCTACTCCCACCCCCAGTTGCACCAAGGACAGGATGCAAGCAGCTTCTAGGCCAAGGGGTTGGAAAACTTCACTTGCCAAACCTGGGAATGTAATCCAGGGCTGATGACAAGGTCAAATAAGAGAAGGCAACCTTTAAAAAAAAAAAATCTAAGTTTCTAACTGGCCTTCAACTGTCAAATCAACGGAAATGTTCCATTCGTGATACAGACAGTGGCTCCATGCAACACTGTGGAAGAGGGGTGCTGGATTGCACGCAGAGCTGTTGGCAGGTCCTGGAACAAGGCAGCATTGTTTAGGGATTGTGCACGTAACCCGAGAAGGCACACAGGGCTTCCCCCACAAGTAAAAAAAAAAAAATACAAACTCCAAGTTGTCTCAAGTTCAGACAGAATTACATGGCAATTCTTAATGTCCCAGTAACTTCTAAACGTAAAGGGAATGAGGGGGGGGAAAGGGCGCATACAGTGCTTATGGTTTTCAGTCTCCAACCACTGGACTAACATTTTAAAACACTCTTCTGGAAATGTCTCTGGAAATGTTTCTGCAAACTTCCCTCTGGATGGAAGGTGGCAGAACATTCTTTCTGCTAGTTTTCTCTCCCTCCGAGGAAGATAGATGGTGATGGTGGTGGTGGTGGTGGTAGCAGGAGGCAGAATGAGGAGAAACCCAAACAAAGCCACTCTCCCCCAAAGAAAGCACCATTTGGTTCATGGCGGTGGCTTCCTTCCACCTTGTCCTCAGAATGGCAGTGTGTCCATGAATATTTTATCCACAATTGGAGGAGGGGGCACCAGGTCTTCTAGCTTCAAATAGAAGATGCGCTGTAGGCCTTGAGTGCAAAGGGTGCGGAGCTCAGGAAGTTTGCCCAATAATTTTGAGAGGCAATTGGGCTGTACCTGCTCACTGGTGGTGGAAGTCACGTGGTCCTTAAGGCAATTGACAATGCGATTCTGGAGGTCTTCAACCTTCTTTGGCTCCTTCAGCCCATGGCGATCTGGTTGGGTAAGGAAGAAGAAAGCAACAAAAGTCTTATTTTAAAGCATTTAAATATACGACTTTTTCTGGAATTTATTACAAAGCTCTGTCGCTGACGTTTTGCTATGGAAACTACAGGGAAGCTGTGGTTTTTATAGAAACATTCTCGATTATACAAATCTATGTCTCAGCAGCTACATCAGAATAATCCCTGCCTTGTGTTTCACAAAAAATAAAACACAGAAGCAAGCAACGCGAGACCTTCCTTTGGACGTATCAGTTTCATCACATAAAGACAAGTATACAAAAGTTGGGATTCTATGGATTTTTTTTTCAGGGATCTCCAGCAAATGCTGCCTGAGCCACATGGTCTATGATGACTAAGTTGATTATTTTCGACCTCACTAATACTAGATCCTATTCCAGGGACAGAACGTTTGGTCCTCCTAAAGTTACTAAATTGCAACTCCAGACAGTTATGATTAACGATGAGGGATGCTGAGGCTTGCTTTTTAGCACCAGAAGCAACTGGGTAGACACAGGTTTCACACACTTGAATTACACTTTTTCTGAAGACTTCTATATTACAGGCATGAGTTAAAAATATTTTCACATATATATATGAAAATAAGACCTTACAAATAAGACCTTACATTTCTGGCTCATTACAGAGCTTAGAATCTCTCAGTTTCCATATTCCTAACAAGAAAAGTTGTTTGGTCTTCTTAGGATTCCCTTCACCCTCCATTCTATATTGTATTTCCTGCTTGCGTGTCTCTCTGTCCGCTTGTCCGTATGTTTTTCTCAAGAGCCCGCCTGTCCACTTACCTGTAATTATGACAAGTGCTGCAAGACAGGAGAAGGAGGGCACATCAATGTTCATGCGGTGGAGGTTCTGGGAAAATTCTATGATGGAATCTATCCATTCCCCAAAACCCCGGACACACTGCACACGATGCAGCACAACACCATTACAGAAGATAAGTTTGCCTTCTTCTGGCTTGGATCTGCAAGAGACAGAACATTGTGTGGTCAGAGAAGAGGCTCAGAAACGGACACCTGAAATGGAATATGGTAGTAATGGCAGAACTATGCAGAAGATCCCAAATTCAACCTCTGGCTTCTCCAGGATGAGCTAAAATCAACTCATCCCCATAGATCAGGGGTAGGCAACCTCGGCTCTTTTATGACTCATGGACTTCAATTCCCAGAATTCCTGAGTCAGCTATGCTGACTCAGGAATTCTGGGAGTTGAAGTCCATGAGTCATAAAAGAGCTGAGGTTGCCTACACCTGCCATAGACCCTGTGGATTAAGATGACAGTTAAGTGCACAGTATTTCCTTCCTTACCAATTGTGACTGAGAAAGGGCGGCCCACAAGTGTGGGTGGCTTGTGTTATTTCTAATTATCACATTTAGAGTTGCTTGTGTTAATTATGTTTTTATTTGCTGCTTCTCAGAACAAATTCAGGGCAGCAAATATAGCTCTTGCATGCATCAACAGATATTCTATTTTCTTCTCTCAGCTGCACTGCAAGGTGGCTAACCCAAGCAGGTGTCATGAAGCCAAGATAAACTTCACACCAAGCTGTTTTAAGCCTTAAGTCCCCTGGTCAAAGTCTGACATGCTATCCAATTTATTATCTCAACAGGTTTGCTTTCTCATCTTGCAGGATTACGTTGCCACTTTGAATATTGCTCTTACTTTGATACCTGCAGCCCCTAAATGTCTCTCTAGTGTCATTTCTAATGTCCTATTGATTTATCTAGTTATACACACATACCCATATTTTATTTTAAAAATCCTGAAATGTTAGTTATATAAGCATAGGATAAAAGCAACATACACTCACTTTTAAAAATCCCTTTAAACATCCCTGCCCAGAAGTACACTACTTTACTGAGCCAGGAGAGTTCATTCATTCATACTGGCATCATTGCCCAGGGCAAATACTCACTAGAGTAGTTATGTGGAGTATAAATCAAATTAATGAAATAATTGGAGTGGCAGCCATTATATATTTTAATGTTAGTAGTAGTAGTAGTAGTAGTAGTAGTAGTGATAATAGTGATCAATTCCGAGAATGCAAAAGTCGTAAGTCTATGGTAACTACAACTTCCTTTTTTCTGATGTTCAAGCCACTGGTGCTGTTGGTTCCATCACTGCAGAGGTCAGTGTCCATTTTCCTTGCCTACTGGACCATTTGGAAATGGTCACCGAAATGCACCCAAAGTCCTCCAATGGAGCTTATCCACAAAAGGCATCCCAGCCTCTTTGCTGTGCTCCTTTGATGTTAAGGAGCATACGTAACACTTCAAAATGATGCTGCACAAAGTTATAACTCAAAGTATTGAATGGTTTCATGTGAACTGTTTCTAGATTGCAAAGGCTAGGAGCCAGATGGAGCTAACAGACATGATGGTTTTTACTATTTAACTGAAAGGAGTAGCTAAGACGTGTTACCTGTATGCTAGCCGTAGAATGAAGAGCTCTAAAAATGCAGATTCCAAAAGCAGGTCCTGGTCTTCTTTCGGAAGCTCTAGGAAGCCCTGAATCTTGTCTGCCCATTTCCGGATCACATCCATCGAGCCCGTTAATAGGTCATAGAACAGCTGCACATCCACACAGTCCTCCTTCTCAAACTGATAGGAGACAGATTCCTGGAACTGACAACACAAGCAAGTAAGTCTTTAGAAAAGAAGTACATTTCTTGTAAGGTGGCAAGCATTCTAGAAGGCACACTCAAGAGTTCCTTTATTCTCTAAGTCAGGGGTCCTCAACCTTGGCAACTTTAAGACTTGTGGACTTCAACTCCCAGAATTCCTCAGCCAGCAAGTGAAGAGTTTGCTCCTAGATTATCAGGATGGCTGTCAATCATCAAATGTAGTACTGTAAAATATCTGCTTCATCATTAGTCATTCCTAGCTGGGAATTCTGGGATCTACAATCCAAATATTTCATGCATGCTATCCATAGAAGTTTTCTTCTCTTTGGCCCACGTTGATGCACCATCATCAGGGTTAGATATGAAAAATCAAACCTGTAAATGTTCATATATGGTAACTGAATTTATAGCCCATGTTTTAGTAAATGTTCGTTTTTAACATGTCAATTAAAACTTGACATTGCAAAGTTGAATTCCCCTCATATGAGGAGGACAATGGCAAAATTTCTATCTGTAGTTTTAGCCCAAAGGAACTGGCTGGTCTCTCCCACAGCTTTGTTTTGATGTAATATATTTATATATACAATTTTCTCCTGAATTGCTGTATATGTCTTAATGCTTATTGGCTTGGTTTTGAACTATAAATTAATAAACAATAACAATAATCTCAACTCTTCTAAATGTCATCCAGTTAGGGATAGCCAATGTACACCAATAGCTCATGAAATATAGCCACTGAACAATAACAATCTGTTCAAATAATAGTGCCCAAAAATAAACTAAAGAAGTCATGGCTGTGAAGTGACAGCTGTTACATTGCCACCTAAGATGGTTTAAATAAGTATTATGTGCATGATTTTTAAAACAAAAAGATATGGATTCTGAATTGTCCTGAAAACCTCTAGCTAAATGGTGATTGAGAATTTTTAAAAGTACATAGATATGTACTTTTCATACAGAAATGTCTATCACTGGCTAAAAGGATACATGAACAATACTGGATGAGAGATCTTGGCATGATCCATCACCATTCTTCTGATGCCACCTATTTAATTTGGCAGAGACATTTCAGGCACAAATATTTCACGCGGTATGTGGCCTTTCTCTGAGCCACACATGACCAGGCCTCTAAACCAAGTCTGTATTTTATAAAAAAGCAGAGTAAAAAAGGGAGAGAAACATCCACTGCCTTCTGTGGAAGAAGCATAAGAAGCTTCCAAATCTCATTACGATCAAATGATGGTAAGAGGATTGAGATCCAAAGATATCAGGCATATTTTCTCACTTCTCAGTTTCAGAAATTCAACCCCCCCCCCAAAAAAATGCTAGTGTCTAGGCAGGACTCACTGGAGAAGAGCCTAATGCTGGGAAAGATTGAGGGAAATAGAAGAAGGGGACGACAGAGAATGAGGTGGCTGGATGGAGTCACTGAAGCAGGAGGCGTGAACTTAAATGGACTCCAGAAGATGGTAGAGGACAGGAAGGCCTGGAGGAACGTTGTCCATGGGGTCGCGATGGGTTGGACACGACTTTGCAACTAACAACAACAAAAAGGCAGGGCACAGAATCTCACATTTTCAAAGATGTAGAAAAATACCTTGGAATAGTCAAGTTTGGTAGCGCTGGGTACAGAATCTATGTGTGCTCTCACAAGAGAGGAGATGAGGCTGACCGGTGAAATATCTTGAGCTTGTTTGGGCTTGGAGGGCAGCCGGCCACGTCGGCCTTTCAGGCTATCGGTCCGCACCACTGAAACAAGAGGAAAAGGGAAGGGGAACAGAAAGGCGAGGAGAGGATTATAGGCAAGCAAGAACTATCACCAAGAGAAACCCACAATCTAGGAACAGCTGCTTCTTTTTTTAAAATCAAGGACCACAAACTGAATCTCAGCCAGGGGCATATGATGTTACGTTTCTGTGCAGCTTAGCACCATCCAATGGGGTTTAGAGCTGTGCAGGATTTTATACCTTATGAGGGCTTTTTAGAAGGGCAGAATGCAGCATTCTCTAAGATTTGTTTGGGTTTGGCCTAGCCTGTTTCTGAACCCTGACATGTCGGCTTATTTTGCTTTATGATTTCATTTGATTCATGATTTAGTCAACAAATCACACCAAGGATTTAAGCAGTGTGTGACCCTGGTCAAAGACTCTAACACCCCAGGAACTACTCTGAGCAGCCAGAGGAAGTGGTCAGAAGCTCTAGCTTGTTTTCATTAAATTTTCAACCTTAGAAAAATCCATGGAGGAAAGTGATGTTCCATTGATTGCCCCCTGTCACAAGGCTCTGAATAGCTCAGTTCCAAAAAAATGAAGATCTTAATGTCCAAAATAGGGTACCAATCCTCCTGGCCTGAAACCTCACCCTGATTCTATACATAATACAGTTAAAGTTGTTTGGCTTAGCACAAAAAGCCAGGCAACTGCCCATATTGATAAGTCATTCTTAAAGAGTGGACGTTTCCTACGATTTCAGCCCATCCCAATGGCTACAAAGAGGTTTTAAACCCTCCTTTGCAATTACAGGTACTGGAACAGGCAAGCGAATTGCGTAACAAATGCAGGTAAAATACTATGTTTCTTCTTCTTTTTTTGTAGCCAGTTGCCATTCCCCTTGCAAATATTTAATTTGAACTGGGAGCCAAATATCTAATTCCAGTCTCTTGCAGCCCTCTTCAACCCAGAAACTTACAGGCACGTGGAAGCTCAACTATTAAAATGCCTCACCAGCCTGGGTTTCAGAGGACCTTAGGATGAAGAAGGCCAGTGAACAAGAAGGAACATGCCTCACCTTCTTTGACCATTCCCACAGCAAGGCACTTCTGGAACCGACAAAACTGGCACCGGTTTCTCCGCCGCTTGTCCACAGGGCAATCTTTGTTGGCTAAGCAGATATATTTGGCATTCTTCTGTACTGTGCGCTATGAGAGAGAACATAAGATTAAGCTGTTATAAATGAAGGGCATTTCAATCTTGGTGACAGGGAGACTAAGAGGTATTAACCAGAGATATATTTCTTCCAATATTTTGACAGCCTAGGTGGTTTCTCATGTAAGCATGACCAAAATCTCATGTTCCATCTAGGTGCATCTTCAGTGCGCAGCTAGACCTGAATACCTTCATTTCCAGGTAATAAGATTCTAATGTCACAGAAATTGAAGCTGAAACAATAGAAACTGCACGGAGCAAGCATAACTTTAAGTATCAGCTCATCACCTCTGGTGAGAAAGAATGCAAAGTGTTTCTCCTTTAGGAGAACTCCTAGTAACTCCAGCCTGCATTCGTTATTGTAAAGGATGTTGGAAACAGTGGTTCAACATTTTGAGGGTCTAACATTCCCCATTCCTTTGCATTATTGGATTGTGGTATCTACATAAAAAGACACCCACCCACACATGCACTGAGGTGACATTCTTTTCATGATGTTACACATATGACAGACCTAGTGCACCTAAAATCACTGTACAGATGATTCAGCAATCCAAACAATACACCTTTCAAGTATTTTGGAAAAGCAGGGATACATCTGGAAAGTCCTCTTTCCATTCAATTGGTGGAAATGCAAGGGAAGCCAAATTCTTCAGAAGACAGCTCTTTATTTATCCATAGACGTTAACCCTCTAGCTTTCCCAGTTTCTAATTTTTTCAAATTTGTTCATTCCACCTTGTTTTAGCATATTTTTTTAAAAAATTTACTTTGGAATGTATACATTCCTGCATGCAGGTTTCTTTACTTTAGGCTTATTTATAAGTCTTGGCAGCAGAACATTCAGAGATGGATAACACAGTCATAATGGGACTGTGAACATATATCAACAATACAGTAAACTGTCACTTTCTTGGTCAGGAACATTTAACAAAAGGCAGGGCAATCAAGGTAAGTGTTGGGACTGCAGAAAACCCTAGAAGTTGAAGAACTTGCATTTCTTCTTGCATTTCTTCTTTCCTTTTTGAGGCTGAGTGGGGCCTGTCTTCTTTCCTTGCAGAACTAAGACAATGTCTTTATTTATTCATTTGTTTGTTTGTTTCCATCTATCCCTCCTTCAGGAGCTCTAGGCATTGTGTATATGGTAGCATTCCTCCTATTTTTCCCCAACAACCACAATCTTGTGAGGTCGATTGGGCTGAGAAAGAGGGGCTGTCTTCAAATTACCCAGTGAGCTTGCATGGCTGAGGGTAGGTTAGGACCTGGGTCTCCCTGGTGCTGGCCCAACTATGCCTAAGACGCCTCAGAGGCTAGACTTGTTCCCACTGTTGCCTAGTAACCAAGAATAAAGGGACTTGTCTGGGCCTAGCGTGTGTTGGCTGGGAAACCCAGCCTAGAAACAGGCTGCAAGCAGAGATGGCAAGTTCAAGGTATCAGAGTTTTCCAATGCTGAAGCCTCCACTGACAAATAAAGGCAAAGAACTCTAAACCTTTCTAAATTAAATATGGAAGAAAATTTAAAATGGGCACAAAGACTGCAATTATATATGCAAGTTACAGATGAAGAGCAAAAGTCAGGAGACTGTACACATTGTATGGATGGTGCACTGTACAGGAGAGAAAGCTTTAAAAAAATCCTTCTTACACTGTTGCAGACCAGGCAAACAAAACACTAGCAACAGCTCTCACTGCATTTCAAACGGATTGGGAGCCTAACTGAAATCCTGTTTTTCAATAGCTCCAGTTTTGGCAACTTCCTAACAGCCACTAGATGGCAACAGAGAGAGATAGAACCTGTCTCTCTGCCACCATCTCTCGGTCACCTGAATGTTTGCAGCCTGTGAATGGCGGACTTATTCTTGAGGAAGCATGGAGATAAGTTAATGTCATCATACTCGAGAGAAAAATCTCAACATTATAAATTTGGAGCCACCACAATGCTAATGCAACATTATTTTGGAAAATACCATAAAATAAACAAGACCCCATTCTTAATTACTGGGATAGATAAAATGTTTAAATTATCTGTGTTTTGTATATGAGATGTGGTAGTTATCTTACATTAAACATTGCAAAGTAAGCAAGAGATAGTTTACTTTTCACGTAAGTTAATATCTGTAGGTAAAACAGATGTAAAGTTGGTTGACCATAATATTACATACTAGTAATACCAGTATTAAACTTAATAATGAAGTTTACTTTTGGCAGAGATTCTCATTTGTTTCCTTTGCCCTAGGGACCCACTAACCCTTGATTTGCTTCTAAGCAAAGCAATTTTCTCTAATATAATGTACTTTTGCAATTTCCTCATTATATAGAGTTGTATACATTTTGGTCCAAACTATTAAATTAGAAAAGTCAGAATAAACTTTGTTTTGGCTTGACTTGGGATTGTACAGTATTGACTTTGGAATTACAAATTAGGTTCATATTCAAATGTGAAGCAAAGAAATCCATCCCTTATGTATTTATCTGTTTTAGAGAAGTCATTCAATCAAAAAAAGGCATATTCTGAACGCAAAACCAATCACCTAGGTTGAGATTTGCATGCTGCAAAACAGATGTGCAATTGAATGGTTAGATCCTGAAAACATAGCCATGAATTCCCCCTTTCCCCCACTTCTAACCATCTTTCTAGAATATATCCAAATTGCAAGGAGTCACCTGATTGTTCCACCACCATAACCACTCAAAATCTCCCTCATGTCAATTTTATTTACTTTATGAAGTAAAGCAAACCATGTGTGATTTTCTTCATGGAGTTTGTAATGTTTTGTTCAAATGGGATTTAGCTCTTTAGCTAAATTTGTGGTCCTAGCAGCTTTCTTTCACTTCAACCCTAATCTCGGGTTTATTGGGAAACATCTATCTGCCATTTCTACCCAGAACATAATCCAAACTGGAACAGGTGGATGTCCCTCCATTTGTCTCACTATGGATTGAATCCCTGCCTCACTTAGAAATTTGTGGGGGGGAACATGTGCAGTTAAGGAAAAACTGGAAGTTAGTGTCTCCATTGCCCTATGATTTCAGGAAGATTCCTTTCTATGTATTTGGAAATTATTCATACCACTGTTACACTCAAAATTGATTTCAGACCCATTCCTTCTGCCAAGATCTTGGGTGGGATAGCTACTGGTTATTTGCAGCAGGGAACTTTATATCTCAGAGACATTAACACCTTTATTTATGGTTGCAAGAAAGGAGATTTGTGGCCAACGTAGCACGATCTACACTAAAATGGCTCTCTGTAGGATATGTTGAACTATTATTCCTATGATTCCCAGCCAAGCAGACTAAATGTATCTGGTGGTTAAAAGTTGAGCAAAGTAAAAGAAAATCATGTGCTGCAAGAAATCACATTTAATATTAAAACACATGTAAAATCGAGCTGAAGTACAGGTAGTCCTCGACTTACAACCACAACTGAGCCCAAAATTTATGTTGCTAAATGAGACATTCGTTAAGTGAATTTTGCCCCATTTTACAACCTTTCTTGCCACAGTTGTTAAGTGAATCACTGCAGTTGTTAAGTTAGTAACACGGTTGTTAAGTGAATCTGGCCTCCCCACTCACTGACTTTGCTTGTCAGAAGGTCGCAAAAGGTGATTGCATGATCCCCGGGACACGGCAATTGCCATGAGTCAGTTGCCAAGCATCTGAATTTTGATCACGTGACTACGGGGAATGCTGCAACGGTCGTAGGTGTGAAAAACGGTCATAAGTCACTTTTTCAGGGCTGATGTAACTTTGGTCGCTAAATGAACCGTTGTAAGTCGAGGACTATCTGTGTTTTGATAAAGCAGTTTTGGTGATAATGCAGCACCTATTAACTGAGTTCTACTGATTTACAGCAAAATAATCATTAATGTTCAGTGAGTCACAGTATCAAGGCACCCTTAAGAGTCGCAGGCTGCTTTTCAAAAATCTTAGCTTTTATGGCTACACACTGGCCAGACATACTGGTTTAGTCACCTAGCTGAGCTCCATCGGAGCTCTTGAAGCTCTGCTCCTCTCAGCAGGCTCACGAAGAGCCCTTCCCAGAGAAAAAGAGACAGGCCTTTCTCTTACAAGTACCGCTATTCTCCACAAAGGCAGGGAACGCCCTCCATTTCCTATCACAGCCAAACCACAATGCAAGGGAGAATTCAAGAGACGGAAATGTGTGCTGTCGAGAGGCCTCCTTGCCAGAAGCGCCTGCCGGGGAGAGCACATTAGCGGTTGCTCAAAGTAACCAAATGTGAGGAAGGCAGACCCTGTTGCACTGGCGGTATTTTCTGACAGAAGTCAGAAAGGACATCCCAAGGGAATAATATCTTTTCTTTTTGACCCAGTCCAGCCTTCCTCAGGCTGAGATTAGACAGGGAGAGCTACGCTGTGGGCTGCAAGCATGAAAAGGAGCGGGAGTGAAAATTGTATTTCAAGCTTTTCCTTACATGTTGTTGTTTAAAAAAAGAAAGGGGGGGGGACTTGGCGAGTAGTGAACTTGCAGCCTTCTGGATGTTGCCAACTTCCAGTTTGGAAGGTCTGGTTTGGCTGCAGCTGTTGAAGTTTGTACTTCAGCAACAACTGGAAAGCTGTAAACCTAGCTTGTTTACTAGCTTGCCTTATAGCATCCTGAAAGTAAGTTCATCCCCTGAATGTGAGTTTTTGCCTAGCCAAGAGAGATATAAGGATGCAGATATCTGCAGGTGTGGAGAACCCCAAAGTTTGCAGAAGGCCTAAGATGAATATTTGGGAGAAGAGACCCCCCCCCCAAAAAAAGCACTGTGAACACAGAATACTGATTGAGTGCCTGCTGAGAGAGAACATCCCAAAAAGGCTTTTCAAAGGGAAAGGGAGGGGAAGATGGCCGTCCTCAACTTGCTGTCCTCCAGAGGCATCGGATGTGCAGTCCCCAGGATTTCACAGCCAACTCTGTATGGAAGATTTTCCTGGTCTAAGTGCCCACTCAATAAACAGTGGTCAGACTAGAGAAGCTGAATATACTAGGCTAATTTCAGGTATGCTATTTGACTGTGTTCTCCTCTCTATTCCCCACTGGTTACAGACCTGTCTCCCTTTCTGCTTTTGTGGCCTTCCAAAATCTCTGCATTCAGAAGGGCAGTGGCCATCTTTGGGATGCTAAGCCATCCAACAGATCGGCCTCCTCCCGCTTGGGATGCTACAGGTATGTCCAATTACAATTCCTGTAATTCATAACCAGTTCCTCATTTTTCTCACACTGTTTCCTCAGAGCTGCGAACGGACATTTCAATTCTTCTTCAGGTATCTGCAATGGTTCCCCATCTTCTATCCCTTCCCGAAGATTCGACCGCTTTTTCCTTGTGATTTTTGCAGAATAAGCCTTTTCCCAAGATGGTATCTGCCAACTCCATTGGGCTGCAGCTCCTTTAATTTTTGTTCTTAGCCTTCTCCCCTCTTCCCTCCCCCCCATTTTTACAGCAATCTACAATGCCTTTTGGGAATTCTGTGCACCAAGGAGTTACCGATTCTCGGTTGCCTTAGGTCTCAACAGTTTCCAGATGAAATAAGGGTAGCCTCTGAAATACACAGAAGGATTGATATGGACTTAGGGCTTGCCAGAGCTTTTCTACAGCCTCCCACTAAAAGAATTTTTCCCCCTGCCACCTACCCTTATGAGGGGAAGAGAGTGCTTACAATGACCTCCTTTATTTAGAAAGCAGTCAGAGAAAGGTCTGATGAGTCATCCCTATGGCAGTCAACACATAGCAAAGGCTTTTCCTTTCCCTCCCTGGAAAAAGAGGTCTTCAAATCCCGGCATTCTTTGCTGGAGCTTAGGGACGTGCAGAATGCTGGGATTGTCTTCAGCCAGTCAATCCCAACCTCATGCCCTCCAAATTGGATGAGACTACAGCTCCTCAGCCATTGTAGCAATAAGCCATGCTGGTTAGGGAATTCAGGGAGTTGTTGCTTCAGGCTGACTGGAAGACCACTGGCTATTTTAATAGAACTAGAAGTTTCAAAATCAAGTTCCAACTCTCCTTTGAAATAACGTATTCCTCTTACCTTGAAAAAGCCCTTGCAGCCCTCACAGGTCCGGACACCATAGTGTTGGCATGAAGCGTTGTCCCCACACACAGCACAGCGCCCTTCATTGGATCCAGGGCTGCGTGTCTTTGTTGGAGAGAGGGAACTGTCCATCAGGCCAGATCCATCTAGGCCCGGTGAGGCCTGGCTGAGCGGCAAAGGAGAAAAATGGACTGAAGAGGAGGTTTGTGGGAGTGAAAAGACTTCTCCATCCACCAAATGCTGGTGGGTCGTCGGTTGCATCTTCAGTGGACTCTGGGGTGGGACTCCAGGGCTGTGAGCCGAAAGGCCAAAGGAAAAATAAGATGGTTGAGTAGAACTACTCTTGGGAGGCTCTGCTGCTGCTGCTGCTGCTGCTGCTGCTGCCGCCACCCAAGGCCTCATGCCCTCATAGGTATGAGTGGGGGAATAGCTTCCAAAGGAGTTCTCCCAAGTTGGACCTTGGGAAGTCTGGAAACTTGGTGTGGAAGGGGAAGGGACTGAGCATGGACTGCCATAATAGTCTGAGCCACTTGAGGACATGGTCTCATCCAACTGACTGCTGAAAGGACCAGGATAACAACCATATACTTGGAAATCTTCCAGCTTGAAGGATGTGGTATTGGGGTTCGCAGCTGGAATCTGATAGAGGAAAGCGTCAAATTCGCCTGTATAATTGTCCATGAAGGTGCTA
The DNA here is from genome assembly GCF_001527695.2 of Protobothrops mucrosquamatus. Taxonomy (NCBI): domain Eukaryota; kingdom Metazoa; phylum Chordata; class Lepidosauria; order Squamata; family Viperidae; genus Protobothrops; species Protobothrops mucrosquamatus. The sequence goes on from NW_015386227.1 coordinate 718,886, forward strand.
AAGCTGGGCAGAGTAGTAGTGGCAGCAGAGATCTCGGTATTGACCAGGTCCATGATGGGTTTGCCAAACTCAGGGGTCAAGAAGTCTGCTGGGTAGCGCTCGCAGGACCCTCCATTCTGAAGCGAGGTCCCATATTGTGTTTGGATACAGGGCATCTCTATGGGAAGACAAAGGTAGGGAGAAGCAGAAAATCTACTGTTAGATATTGGAGAGATACAAAAGGTCCTCCCTCTCAAGTAGAAGTTAGTTGCATCTATGTTCTATTTTAAAAATTGTCATGAATTGATTTGGCAGAAAAGTGAGCTTAAAGGTGCTATAAAAAGAGGGGGGGTGTCTTGTGAGTTTTCCCTGACCTACTGACTATCAGATGTGCTAAAATGATAACTAGTTAACACAAGATTCTAGAAGCTGTTGTCCCAGAAACGTAGTTGGCAAGAGAAGGCTGGTCTCCATTAGGTACCCTTACAAAAATGGTGGGCTTTTTATTAACATCAGGACAAATTGTTACTTTAGATTTAATACAAACCAAGTCCTTGGCCTTGAACCTCCCTCTTGATCGCCGTTCTAAACTTTTATTTATCGAAGCAGAGGAGCAGAAATGGGGAAGGAAAGAGTCTGGGTCCCTTGTTAAAAGGAGGACTAATATTTCTGATGCACTATTTCTTCTTGGGAATATTAGAGGGAGATACAAGATGTTCTCCTTCCTTTCTATCCCTGATATTCTTCTTCATGAAAAAGAGAAGAAGCTATTAGTCACAATGTTGAAAGTTGGAGTAAATGGTATTTCTTGACTCTTGGAATTGAGAGGCGGTAGTTTTTTCCTCCTCACATATTTATCAGGTTTGCTTCTAAGTTTATTTCTACATATTTTGCTTTATTTTTCTTCTTGGATGAAATTGGGGTACTGTTCAATTTCTTAGGTTTTCTGGATATGCGAAGCAGCTGTCATATACGTATGGTACTACTCCCTAGGCCAGGGATAGGCAACCTTGGCTCTTTTATGACTCGTGGACTTCAACTCCCAGAATTCCTGAGCCAGCATGGCTCAGCATGTAAACCTCTCCCTTTCCCCTCAGCATGGCTGCCTCAGGAATTCTGGGAGTTGAAGTCCACAAGTCATAAAAGAGCCAAGGTTGCCTACCCCTGGCCCTAGGCGATACAAGGTATTCCATGAAGAGCCTCACTACATACACCACAGAAAAGATTCCTATGTTTTTGTCTTAAATTAATAATATTTCTGCCAACACAAGAGACAAGTGCAAAGGTAAAACTACTTTGTGTGTCTAGAAAAGCCATTCTTCTAAAACAATAACAAGGCATTATAATGCAAACTCAGCTGTAGATTTGCAATATACTTATCCCATCTGCTTGGTTAATGTCATTTCTGAGAATAATGAGGGTCAAACATTGATACGATCAAGTGTTTTAATGAGGAAAGAAAGGAAAATGAACAAGACAAACGAGTAAGAAATGCAACGAACACAGAAGGAACAGGAGCCCTTGAGTTTTATACTGGATTCTCTCTCAATGTGGGGAATATGAACTAGAGCATTAAGCCAATACAGGTAGTCCTTGACTTGCAGCAGTTCATTTAGTGACCGTTCAAAGTTACAACGGCACTGAAAAAAGGGACTTATGACTATTTTTCATGCTTACAACTGTTGCATCCCCATGGTCATGTGATCAAAATTCAGATGCTTCAGATCTGATTTGTGACCGTTGCAGCATCCCAAGGTCATGTGATCACCTTTTGCCAAGTGAAATCAATGAGGAAGCCAGATTCACTTAACAACCCTATTACTAACTTATTAACTGCAGTGATTCCCTTAACAACTGTGGCAAGAAAGATCATAAAATGGGGCAAAACTCACTTAACAAATGCCTCACTTAACAACAGAAATTTTGAGCTCAATTGTGGTTGTAAGTTGAAGACTACCTGTAGCATCATGAGAAATAGGCAAGCGTTCTATAAATGTGCTCCAAGTGAAGAAAAAACAACCCCAGCATATTTCAAGAATTTCCTTATGAAAGTTAAAGGACTGAAGTAACCATCTGTTTATCTTAAACGACTTCCCATAGCTTGTTAAAGCTTGATTCTGAAATTTCTACTGCCGCTATTTATTCCATCTTAATTTTACAAACTTGGAACCATCAATATTCCAAAGTTCTGAAACAACTTGACATATAAAACCAAGGTAGAATTTGGTTTGGACTCAGTTACGGAGCAGGCCTTTCCCTAATATTATGAGGCAACGTGGTTTTGAAAACTTGACCTTCAGGTTGGTGAACTAGGGAGCAAAGAAAAATGTATCCTGCCTCCAAATTGAATTTTTCTCTTATCATCTCAATCTCAATCTCCTATACAAAATGCCCAGTCCTAGAAGCAATAATTCTGTTCTCACCTGCATCACAATCGGTGCAGTTATTAAAAAAAGGAAATGTCGTATGTCCCTGCCTTGTCAGCAGTGCAGAGGAAAACGACATTATACGAAAAAAGGGGTTTGGGTCATGTTGTATTCTACTTGATCATCCCACTTCTATCTTATTGTAGTTCTTTGTTTGAAGCAGATCCATCTAAATGTTTGATTTGTCTCTTAAGCAGCAGCCCCTGACAAGGAACATGAAAACTGGACCTGTCAGGAAGACAGAATCTCAGAGCTTTATAGTGTCTTTGAGAACTTCCCAAAAGAAGAATTATAACTGGAAGCATTAGCCGAGATGAAAGTCAAGTCTATACCAGCAACTCTTGTGGTAAAATGAAAGTTGGTTAGGTTCTGTTACCAAAAGCTGCTGCTTTAGTAGAGGAAAGAATTATGGGATGTTGAGACACAGAGAATTCCAAGAGATTTTTAACACTGCACCTTTGAAATAAGGCTGTCTCCCATTTCTGAGAGGGACAGGCGCTCCTTTTTTAGTAGCTCGCATGCAAATCTTTAGTTGGAAATAATCCTCACTCTGCTAATTAAAATCGATAAAAAATGACAGACAACCTGGAATTTGGATGGGTAAGAACTACATCACCTAAGAAGTGGCTATCTGTTCCAGAACAAGTAGTTTTCGACTTATAACCATAATTGGGACAGGAATTTTGACCACTAAGCAATGCAGTCATTAAGTCATCATGTGACCGGACCTGATTTCAAAACCATTTTATACTGTGGTCATTAAGCAAACTCGGCTTCTCCAATTGACTTTGCTTGATAGAAGCTGGCTTGGAAGGTTGTAAACGATGATTACTTGATCACAAGATGCTGTCGCCATCATAAACGCAAGCCGATTTTCCAAGCACCCAAATTGTGATAGCATGGCCCTGGCCATGGTGTTGTGGTTGTAATTTTGAGGATAGGACGTATGTCACTTTTTCCAAGCCCGCTATAACTTTGAACCATTGTTAAACAAACCATCGTAAGTCAAGGACCACCTGTGTTGAACGACAATTGAAAAAACAAAACTGAAGCTTGCAGCTTCTTCTCAATTTGTTAAGAGGGTCAATTGATGTTGGCAAAAAAGATTTTGAAAAATATTGTCGATATCCTTTTTTTTTTTAATGAATGTGGTTCCTATTAAGGTTTTTCCCAGTTAATTTGTCCCCAGATTTGAGCAAGACTTCAACACGTGCGTGAATTGATATCCTGACCTATCTTAAGCTCTCAAAGAGGAAGTGGCAGAGGGACCACGATTCTCTCAACTGCTAAGTGATTTGAGTCCCTTGCTGAGTTTTCATCTGAGACAAGGTTTGCATTTACAGCCTAGACTGGCCAATTCTGCTCAACATCTCTGCTTAAAAGAAAAGATCTTGTTCACGCATCTTTGAAACCTCAGTATGCCGGCATAACCTCCCTGCACACCCACTGACGCTATCTGATCTTGTTATTCTGCATTCTTAAAATAGAACTTGGATATCCAATTGTTAAGACTTGTTATGATTTGTTCCAATGTAGCAACAGGTGATACTCAGGGCTCCTCATAACACAGGATTTATTAGCATACTCTCCCCAGAGAAAGTTCTGACGTCTGCAAATCTGCGAGAGCAGCATCTCTCTAGGTCAGGGGTAGGCAACCTTGGCTCTTTTATGACTCGTGGACTTCAACTCCCAGAATTCCTGAGCCATCTATGCTGGCTCAGGAATTCTGGGAGTTGAAGTCCACGAGTCATAAAAGAGCCAAGGTTGCCTACTCCTGCTCTAGGTAAAGCAGGACTAGGGAGCTCCATTGCAGGAGCTGGAATCCTAATCTTAGGTGTTGTTGCTAGCACCAATGAAGACAAGGCCTGATTGGACAGCAGATATTTAGCAAATAGGAAGGATCAGCAGTGGGCCTTTTAGCACAAAGCTCGGTGCAATACTTCTCATGTTGTTAGTCCTTAGTGTGCAAGCTTTTTAAAAAGTCTTTTTTTTTTATTAAAAAAAAGCAGCAATTGTGAAGTCTTTTATCCAGTCTGGACATTTAGATCTTTGTGATACTGTTCTAATTTGGACCCTTCCCTCCCCCGTTGCCTTTTTTTAGGCCTCCATGCTAAATCTAACTGTACAACAATGTCACAGTGATATTATCTACAGCTCCTGTGGAGAGGGAAAAAAGGACAGCACTTGTAAATCAGAATTAAAAGAAAAGGGCTTGATTGATACTAGCTTTACCCCTGGGCTTGAAGGCATAAATATCAAAATAAAAGTAAGAGTAAAGACAAAGGGGCTGAAGCGCAGCCTCAGCCCACCCATGGACTGAGAAATCAATAGTGGAAATACATTATGCTCTGAAAGTACACAATGAAATTGAGCTAATTGAGGTGGAATCTGAGAAAGTTCGTGGCTGTTCCACTGTTTTTTGCCAAGAGTCTCCATATGGAAGGTCTCATTTCCCCACACTTTGCTACTGGCCTAAAAATGTGCATCATCACCCTCTATTAAATCCGAATGCCATCCAACTCTCTGCTACTCTGCGGCTCACAACGATCAAACAAAGCCATTAAAGTAAGAATTACTGCTCTAAGAATATGGCATTACAAAAAATGAAATTCTTTGACAATGGAATAGAGAGATTTCTTTACTGATCTGACATTCAAAGGGCAGGCAACACACTTCTGGTGACAGTCTTATAATAATAGAAGGCTGAATCCACCCAACAATTACCTGAGGAGATAATAGCTGGAGTACTAGATATTTCCCACTGTGGCCATAAAAAGTATTTTTAAACGGGATTCACCAGAAAAGGCATTTCAAGGTATTTCAGTTCCTCTCTTTCTCAATGCCTGCCTAGCTGCCTAAAAACACTTCTACTTGTGCATCTGTGGCTGGTGCTCCAACCCTTTTCCACAGAGTTACACCAGGGAATCAAATGAGAGAAGAACTGGAATTAACCTCCTTTGTAGCACAGAACATTGTTGGAAGCACAAGTGTCTTTTTTTCCTGCAGGCATTGTTGCCATCGCTTTCTCCTCTGTGTATTTCTCTCACAGTCCTCTACTATCTTCCAATGGAAACGGCACGGCGTTGCTATAACGACACACTCACCTCTTTACCCTGTGAACCGCCCCTTTGGGATCCTTGTTGTTTTAGCGCACAAATGGCTCCTGTAATCACTGTAAAACAGATGCAGCAACAGATGTGCTACTATCCCCTGTCTGATAGGCAGAGCAGCATTTTTTGCAGAACTTTGCTACCCTGCAAATCCCCCCCACACACACTCATTTGACAGCTTCCGTTTACCTTCAAAGGGTGAGACCAAAGGCACTAAAGGTAGTAAGACTGAAGGATAGCTGGATCCCCACTGCAATTAGAGGATAAAAGGCTTTGGGGTCAGTGACCCAGCACTGCTGCCTTTGGATAGCCCCCGAGAGTTGCCCTGAAATAGAAAGGATGAAATCTCAACCTAATATATCAATTCCCCCCAACACTTAAGAGCCAACAGCTAAGTTCTCTAGAAAATGGTAGCTATAAACCAATCAGGGGAGAGACGACTGCTTTTGGAATGGGAAATCTATGTCTTCAAGAGGTGGCTGAACTACAATTCCCATCAGCCCAAGACAGCCTGGCTAATAGCAAGGGATCCTGAGAGACAGACGAATGGGAAGGTTTACAATTCATCCATTGCTGCTTTAGACAGAGGAACAGCACAGAGGCCCATCATTACAGTGTTCCACACAGCTCTACAGTTTCCTCCCAATTTGTTGGACTGCATTTGGACTTTTGAGACTGCTCAAGAGCACCCTCTGCTGTAGCTGCAGAACAGCAGGGACAGATCAACTTCCTGGCAACTGGATTATGGATTATGCTGGGTTCAGTGCGAATGTAAAACCACAGAAAGATTCCGAACTCTGTAAGCAAAAACTGGCACAATTCAGCATAAATGGCCACGCTGTTTCCAAGAAGAAATACTCAACAGCTTAAGGAAACTTGCAGCAGGAACAGACTGTTATTGTCAGTTTGACAATGGGTCGAATGATCTAAAAGAAGCTTTTTCTTGTTGAAAGCTATTTCTTCCAGGCTCAAATGTTCCAGGACTGAATCCACTGCTTGTGCTGAGCCCCGTTTGAACAAGGGCAAATAGATTCTGGTATTAGATGCCCAACTCTTCCCTGCTCTATGCAGACCCTTTTCCTGCTTTGCACGTTTCCTGTGCTTTTAACAGCTGCACACATCAAGATATCCAACGGATGCAGCTCTCCATATTGTATAAAGGGCAGTAATGAGAAAAACTGCACCTGTCAAGATGTCTGATCTGCAGAAAAGATAATCAACACTACTCAAAGCTATCAATGGAAGAGGTAAGTATGGGCTTCATTCCAAGAGATCAACCCCAATGCTGTTTTTGTGTAAGCATAAGCTTTTTAAAAGCTGAAATAACCCAGATGGCATTTTCCCACTTTCTTTGATCAAACAATGGAAAATAAAATAATTCACATTTCCTGGCTTTCTGCCTTGACAATAGCAATTTTCCTTGGTAGAAGGTGTCTAAAGATGACATAATGAAGGTAATTGGTTGTCTTCTTACCTAAGCGTCTGTCCTAGGCAAATTTGCCCGAGACGAAATCCTTTAGAATAGAGCTGCCCTTACTGCTGGATAAACATGCACAGGATTGTGGTATGTAAAACAAATCAAGCTTTTGGGAATGCTGTGATTACCCCACAATCCTCTGAGTAGTTGCTGAGATTATTCTAGGATTCAACCCATTTTAGACTCCAAAGCTTCCTGGTCTCAATCTAGGTTTTCAAACCCCTTACAGTCTAACAATGATTCTGGGGTGACCAAGACCACTAAAGGAGGTGCTCACAATAGACAAAGACTGTGGCAAGTGGACTTCATCAGCCTTTGAAGTCCTGTGCACAGACTTAGAAACAAGGGGAGCCCGCCATAGCAAAGGCTGCCAGGTGCTCAAACTTAATGCAGCACCTGTCGCTCTGAACATGCCAGGAACTGCAACTCCTCCACCCCCTTGCAAAGCCACATGAAAGCACCAGGGTAGGAGCTTTGCTGATTTATGTCCTTCAACACCTGTGATGGTACCAAGTTGCTCAGCAGATCGACTCACAAACATGCATATGCACCCCCACACAAAACAGAGCATCTCTTTGGAAAGGGAAAGAGGGAAAAAAAGAGAACATTAGAAAACATTTTTCAAAGATACCCACTTTTTGAAAATACGGAGAGGATTTTCTGCATCTAGTAAAATCATAAACGTGCATAGGGCCACACAGATACACAATGCATATTACCCTCAGACTAACAAAAATTATGCAACTATAAAACGACTAGCTGCAAGCAGAGCGAGCATACAAATCTGGCACAAACAGCTTTTCCCGTAGTGATCTTCCAAACAGAGAAAAGACATTTAAAGTTCTTTACTCAATTTGGTTTGGGCAGAATGGACATATTCAGCCTGATCAAATAATAAAATATCTTCAGCTATCTAAGAAGTTAAGAATCTGACCTGTTTGTCTCCAAAACACGGCACAATCACCAGGCGTTATGACGAGGCCTCACATCTGGACGCAAGCACTAGAAGTACAATATTACTTTTCTTACCAAGCATCAGATCACTTCACTTCTTAATGTTGCAATTTTTCCCCTAAAAGAGACAACTTCACTTTTGCCCGAGTAAGATGGCCATCCTATACTGGACATCACAATCAATGTCACAGGACATAAAAATGGCAAAATGCATCCAGTCGCTGGTACACATCTGCCAGGGCTCCCATAAGCTCAGATTACAGCAATTTTGTCCTTTAAAATGCAAATGTAGACTTTGAAAACTGCTTTTGGAAACAAGTGCACCATTATAGTTGCCATCAGCCAAGCCCCCCAGCCAGATCCTCTTGCAATTCAAGCTTCAAAGTACAAATACCTCTTTTTAAGGAGAAAAAGCCTGCCCTTGTAGGTTTAGTCCAGTGGTTCATGATTTCTGTACCTTAACCAATGCTTTCAAGTTGTCCCGTATTACATAGGAACAGCCAGGCAGATGACACTTGGCAGTTCTAGCAACTCTCTACGTCTAGATCTGCAAATCAAAACGCGTCTATTTGAAAAACCACGTTGCAGTTCATACAGTTTAAAACACGAATAAGCAACAGAAAGCCATCGCCGTCCTTTCAAATTCATTCTTCACGGCTAAACTCCTTCTCTTGCAAATGGACTTGCACACCCAAACTTCACTCAGCAAGCATTCGCTGCCGTTAGAACGGCCCTGCTCACTATTTACACTTCCTTTTCATTTTGCAGCACATCAGATGATAAAATGCGATCACCTATTTGCCCCTCCTCGCCCGTCACTCTCGCGCCCTAACTTTTCGACACGCGAGATCCCTTCCGATCCCCGAAACGTCTCTCCTCCCCGCCTTTCCCCAGCTGCACGCCTCTCCCGATCTGATAAAAAAGCATCCCTCGTCCTGCAAACCAGTCAACGGGGGTGGGGGGGGGAGAGAGAGAAATCCTTCTCGAAAGTCACGAAGCGCGTTTTGCACTTTAGGAAAAAGCAGACGGGAAGGGGGATTAACAATACATCCGCAACATACCCAGTGGAGCTGACAAAATCTAGCCGCGGTCTCTTCCACTTTTACATACGAAGGCGTCGGGGAAGTCGGATAACGTTTAGAAAACCCAAAGCGCATCGGGGAAGCGCCGATCCTCGCTGCCGTCGCTGCTGCTGCTGCTGCTGCCGCGCAGATCAAAGCCCAAGATAAGAGCGAGCGAGGGAGCCCGCGCGGGATCGAACTGCCTACAGTCTAGACGCCGACTAAGCCACTGGGGCTCACCAGCCCGTGGCCAGGAGATTCTCTTAAGCTCTCTGTGACGCAGAGGCGAAGGGGTGGGCAAAAAAAGGAGGGGGGGATCCTCTGACGCACGGGCCCGGCTGCAGCCTTCGCCATACAAGGCAAAAAGGGGCGGGATGTTCCGGCGCCCTCGGAGCGAGGGGCGGGATCGGAATGTCTGCGCGGGTGACGCACACGGGGTTCCATTGACGCACGCCTTGGAATTGTTTGATCTAAAAATAGAGCGAGCTGCCCCCCCCAGCTAAAAATAGAGCCTTTTCCTAAGCTAGGATTGGAAGGGGGGGGAGGGGGTTAAAAGAGAGGAGGAGGAGAAGGGAAAGAGAAGAGTGTCATAGGAAGAACCAAAAAAGGGGGAGCGCCGGAGCAGAAAGGTTCAAGGAGCGGAAATCAGGGGCCGATCACAAGGGTGGGAAGGAGGGAGGGCTTGGGGGGTGCACGAGAGACGCGCGGCTTCAGAGCCGTTTTTCTCAACTTTTCGCGCAGGAGCTTTGCGGCCTCGACCCGGGTCCTTGCACCCCAGCCGCGCCTTTATTCGCTCGATTCCAAGGATGGCGGCGCCCCCGCCGCTCCAGTCCACGACCCTTGGAAATCTCAGGGGAAGTTCACGGCGTGGCTCGCTTCTGTGCTCCTTGAGCTTTTTTTTTTTCTTTTTTTCTCCCCTTTTCCCGTCCACTCACTTAAAAAAGGAAGTCTCTTCGCTCTTCTGCTGGGGATGAAGGCAGCCAGGTTTACTCACAGGTACTCTCGCAAAACTGTGGAGGTTTTGAGCAAACCGGTGCTTCAGTGGTAGAAGAAAGCTAAAAGTGCTGCGCACAACCGCCTCGGTGATACTGCAAACTCTTTGAGAAGAGCTCCAGAGGGAAAGCTCTGAGGAGACGACCTATTTCAGAAATGCAGTCCAGCTATGCCAGGGGTAGGCAACCTTGGCTCTTTTATGACTCGTGGACTTCAGCTCCCAGAATTCCTGAGCCAGCTATGCTGGCTCAGGAATTCTGGGAGTTGAAGTCCAGGAGTCATAAAAGAGCCAAGGTTGCCTACCCCTGAGCTATGCCAACCACATTCTCTCCCTTGACTGAACTGGGGTAGCTATAATGGGGCCCTTTCTTGGCCATTGTCTCTGCCTGGTTCCCAGAATGGGATCTAAACCTGGCATGGACTGCTTTCAGAATGATGGAGGAAGGGATACCTTATAGTTTGCGATCCTCCAAAATGTAAAGCAGTACAGTAAAATGTGTTTGCCGCTAAGGTGGCAGAAGGTACTTTTAGTTCTGTTGCTAGAAAATACAGTATTCCTCTGTAAATCACCAAGCAAAAGGTGGTTGTGGAAAAGAATCCAATTTTTGTTTTCCTCAGGATCCTCTCCTGAACTTTAAAAAAAAAAAGTCATGGGAAAAGAGAGTGAATATTGTTAAGGGATAGAGGAAATAAGACAGAGAGAGTACACAGTGTCAATCAGCCTTTTCTAAAACCACCTTACAGTACTAGAACCCTCCTATGTTTTTCTTTTGTTTCTTTTTTCCCCCCTGCTGGTCCACTGCTGCCAGAGATCTGTCAAAGAAGAAACAAAATAAAACAATTGCAAAATGTCTTTGGGTGATAGAACAAGGAGCTCCCTGTCCAGAAGCACCTTTTGTAGTAAGAAAAACAGACTCAAGTGGAAGTGAGAAAATACAGGCAGGAGGTTGTTATAATGGAATTAACCTGACATCTTGACATTGTGTAATGTCTGAAGCAAGACGACAACATCAGAAAAATCTAGGATGATTCTTTCGATTCTGCTGCCACTAAAAACCACCACAGCATCAGAAAAGTCTAGGATGATTATTTTGATTCTGCTGCAACTAAAAACCAGTAATTTGAAAGGAACTTGGAAAAAGAAACTTGGAAATAAAGAAAGAAAGAAACTTGGAAAATTGGTTTGCAATTTCAACGTTTTACTTGGGCTATTCCTTTTTATTCCATAGCAATAAGCACACAATATAGATCTTTTAAAAAAGCTCTCTGCCATGGAAATAAAATAGTGATAATAACATCTTCTCTTAAAGGTACAGGTAAAAATGCCTAAAAAACAAAAACAAACAGATGAGATCCATTTAAAAGAACTGCAATCTTGGAATCAGTTTTAGCTAGCCATGCATTGTACGTATTAAATGCAATTTAATAATATTGGGACATTTTCTGATTATTGCCTTCAGAAACTGATATTAAGCAGTCTCTAGACCTGAGTTAATAAATTAAAGTATTTGATAGAAGAAGCTGGCTGAAACCAAACTGATCTGCACCTGGACAGTCTCTGCACTGGAGAGATTGTAGTGAACTCACCTGTCGCAGGCTACAAAAGATAGTTTAACACAAATTTAAATCTACAGTTTTGGCCAAGCTAATCCTTCAGATTGAACATTTGAAAACCTATGTTTTACAGTATAGAATAATTTTGGACAAGTGCATGTATATCTTTAGATCAATGTTTCTCAATCTCAACTTTAAGATGTATGGATTTCAACTCCCACAATTCACTTTGGATAGACAGAGCTGTAATTTAATTAAATACATATAGGTGATTTAGCTTGATGGACTAAATTCACATAAAACTTGTTTTTATAATGGAAATAAGTTTTGGATGTTTATCTCTTACAGGAAGCTTTTTTCCCCCAAGGCGATATTTGCTACTGCAAGTTTTTATCTGTTTTTTTTAAAAGCTCCTCAAATAGATACAGCTAGCTACAACATTTTAAATATGCCACCATGGGGTGAAAAATCAGTTCCAAGATGGATTATTGGAAAATGATAGATGTTTAAATGATGGCAGTACTAGCCAAGCTATGTAACATATTTCTTTTATTACTTGCTCTCTCCCTCTCAGGGTAAAACCTGGTGGAAGCCCTCAGTCAAGGGGAAGAAATCAGAGACAGGAATGACTAAGGAAAAAAAAAATTGGAGCCAGTTTCTGTATGTGTTTTTCTGCACCTGTTGCAGGCTTAATAGGATTCTCCCTAGGTCTCAGTCATAAATATATTTTTAAGATGCATTTCACTGTTCCTCTCGAGTCTTCCCAAGAGATTTTCCTCTCTATGTAGCTGAGTGTTTTCTTCACTCTAGTTTCTTTTCTCTTCCTTGAGTAGTTCCAAGTAGTTTAAGATTTCTCCCAGATTCAGGCTTTGAAACATTTTAAAGACTTCCATCTACCATTGGGTCTTCTATTCTCAAAGAAGGCAACCAGACCAGGACAGCAAACAGAAAAAGACATCACCCATTAAATGTGTGAAAAATCAAAAGATAACTGAAAATTTAAGGTATCATAAAGTGAACGCCACAGACGCAGTATATCTTCAAAAGGCAAAAATCCTAAAAGGAGAAACTGGTTTGTAAATGGAGATAATTGCAACTTTCAGCCTGCCACGTGGAACTGCACAGGAGTGAAGAATATTGTAAGAATGTTATCATTCTCTATTATGACAGATCCCCTTCTTCCCCTGCAACAGACCCCACCTTCCCCCCCCCCATCCCGGCATCATGCTCCCTCCCCACCTATCTTTTAATTCATATTACTTTATTTTTTAATTTAATTTTTATTGTTTTATTTACTATGTTTTACATTTTTTATATTTTATAAAATGGTAAGCTGTCAAGAAAGCCCCATGGTAGGATGGGAGGCAAATAAATTTAATAAATAAATAAATAAAAATAGCATACAGGATTATTAATATGATAGTAGACCCAATGTTGCACATCAAAGAAACCTATATTCCTCCTAATTATATCCTAGAAATCTCTCAAAACGTCAAGAATTACAGTCTTCCTTTCCCTACACAAACTATGACAAAAATAATTATTATGCAACACTGGAAGAATAAATCTATACTTGACTTACAGCAATGGATATGTGTTATTTAATAGCGTTTCAATTAGTTTTCTTCTTCAACAAAAAGAGAAGGAAGATGTCTTTTTAAGGAATCTGGCCAATTTTGGAGAGAAGTTGTTTTGTTTACAAAATACTTCCTTACTTTCTCTTCCTTTACTCTTCATTTATATTATACTGTTCATAAAAGTTTATTATTTTTTCTGTTATTGGATAGATTTTTAAAAAAAAATCAACTCTGAGGAAAGCCCATGCCCAAATAATGCATGAAGCAATATTGGCTTTTTTCTCTCTAGGGATGCTAATTGCTGGGAAATGAGTACTTAGAAAAAATAGGCATAAGAAGCATAAGCATAAGAAGAACAAATAAGCTCGTTATAAAAAAAGTTCTTACAAACCAGTGTGATGTAATGGTTTAAGGCAACAGGCTACAAACTAAGCAGTTTTGAGTTCTAGTTCTGCTTTAGGCACAAAACTCAGTGACCTTGGCCCAAGCAGTCTCTCAGCTCTACAACAAAACAACCGCCAAGCTATTTATTTATTTGTATTTATTATTTATTTATATCCCCACTCTTATTTTATTTTTACAAATTACTCAAGGCGCAAACATCCAGCACACATCACTGCTCTTATTTTCCCCACAGCAACAACAAGAACCGTGTGAAGTGGGTTGGGCTGAGAGTGAGTGACCGGCCCAAAGGCCGGACTAGAATTCACGGTCTCCCACTTCTAGCCTGGTGCTTTAACCAGTAGACCAAAGTGCCTCTTCCTTCATTTTCACTTCTGAAAATGTTGCTGAGAAAGCTGCAGGGAAATTGCCTGGAGTCAAAACTGACTTGAAGGGACAATTTCCTTCTCTGAGAGGCAGTTTGGAGTAGGGGTTAAAAGTATCAGGACAGAAACCAGAACACCAAGACCTCTGCCTTAGGCATGAAGTCACCTAGGTGACTTTGAGCAAGTCCCTCTCTCAGTCCCAGGTAGCAGGCAAAGACAACCGCTTCCAAAAGTGTTGCCAAGAAAATGGCAGTGAGTTGTCCAGGCCGCCACCAGGAGTCAAGGCTGACCTGAAGAGACAAACAACAAAAAAGCTCTTGCTGAATAGCATTGTCTTTTTGAATGCTGAGAAATACGTTGGAAAGAGGTCTGGTGGAAAGGAAACTTGAGCTTACTGGTTCAGCAGTTAGATGCAAAAGTCTCTTTGCAAAGTTTAGTTCAATCCCTAAAAAAAAGTTTGCTCGCTTCTGTAGACAGGAGTCTAGCCTCAGTCTAGCCTCTTTCATTCCCTCCCCCCCCTCCCTCCCAAATTCTCCTGCTTGGTGATACTGTTGTCTCCGAACGGAATTATGTGGGCCAAGCATAAAAGACACCGATAACTCAGCAGCTGGAAAGATTGATGGCTTTTCCTATTGTTAAAAATATTTTTGGCCTAAACAACCTCTGAGTTTGCTTAAAGGCCTCACATTTGTAAAACCGACTGCGTAATGAGATGCGTTTTTAAGGCAATGTTTGAGTCAAAGACCTGGCGAGAATCCCAGAGCAGCTGCTCTGAAGAAGAATGTAGCCATCTTTCCAACATTTCTCAAAGGCTGGGTTGTGTTAAGGGCAAACCCGAACATTTCAGGAATGTGGAACTGAGGATGTCCTGTGGAGGATTTAATTTTTTCTTTTCAAAGAGTCAGGTTGGTAAATAGGTTAACAAGAGGATTCATGCTTGTAGCATAAGCTGTTCGGAAGAGCCCAGATATCTGCCTGTTTCTTACACCAACTACCAGCCAACTTTTTAGTCAAACGTAATTGCATTCTGATACGGGCTTGAATGTTCAGGATAATGTCAAATGCTTTGAATTATATTTAACTATCTTGTGAAAAACAAACCACAGTTGGGTGGTTTAAGCCACAAATCACGGCCTGTAAATCACAATGGCTGGGCTTGTTTATTTTGCTAAGAGAAAACCAAAGAAATCATATTTTGCCTCACGGTGATTGCAAATTCAGGGACAGTATACTACCTAATGATCATGGAGCCAAAGCCCACCTAATGATGAATTCATAGAATATCAACTGGAAAGACTGATTTAGGCCATGAATCCAACACTTTCCGCAATGCAGAGAGTCTCAATATTCCATCTCAGAACATCCTCCCTCACTCCTCATATAATCCTGAAATTGTTAATGATGACAATTTGTGTTGACTGGTGAATGACAGGATTTAGATGTGGATTCACTATCTAGCTCTTTGATTTGTGTTATGAGTCAAAATGGAGTCAATATGCCCTCCCGTTGTTCTGGAAAAAGAGCCCCTTGGAAGAAAGCCAAGCCTGAAGGAAAACAAGAAGCCACAAAACATCCTGCATATTCACCTGGTCTCCAAACGGTGATGGTGGTTCGGATTCCAGAAGAGAAAGAAGAATAGCCTCATAAAAGGCAAAAATCAAATTTGGGAGACCCCCAAAGGGGTAAATGTCATGGCATACCTTCAGATGGCTTCAGTGGGAAATTCCACTGAGGTAAATAAGCAGGCTTGAAGGTGAACAGCCTGTGGCTTCCAGCCTCAGCAAAGTCTGCGGGGGAGGCGAGAACTTCTTTAGGTGCATGGAAATGTGGCTTGCCACTCAGAGGCGGCAGGGGAAACCCACTTAGATCTCCAGGCCCAGATACCTCCTTTCTTCCCTTCAGTTCAAAGTAATTGACAGAACTGTCAATATGTACCTAAGCCCTGGGGTTCCATTCCTGACCAACGTGCTGGAATGAAATGGAAAATCTTGTGTTAAAGCAGCACCAGACAAGTAGATGCGCAACGAAAGGTGCAATCTGAATGCAGATCTATAGCCAGCAAACCAACCAAGCTGCTGGTTAAAACAGTTAAGACTTGCAGCCCTTGGCCCAATTTTATGGGGTCCTAGAGCTGACTTCAAAAACCCTTGACAAGATATCTGTTCAAACCTCTGATGAAAGATACGTTTTTTTTTCTCTGATCTTGAAAGAGACAGAAAAAAAAGGGATACGAGAAGAGAACATAACATAAAATGCAGCAGGTGAGTGGTCCTTGCTCATTGGGCTGGTTTCTAGGTTTGCACAATATATTGAACTACAACCAGGATTAAGTCATCAAAACAGGGTAAGCATATTGTGTGAGCCCACCTAATAAGAGAAAGGAAGGAAGAACAGAAAAGAAAGACGGTCGGAATGAAAGCCTGGGTCTTGCGATCTGCTTTTGGCTCTACCCTGGCCCATTCAATTTGCCTACCCTGTGTCTCCCAACAAATTACTCTGATGGGAATGTGGTTCCTCACTACAAAGACAGATGAACTAAGAAAATATGCTTAGCAAAGGCAAACCAACAGAACCTGCAGCAGGTAATTGCAGCCCAGAATGCTAATTCAATTCTACTTTCCCATCTGAGATTTCCCTCCCAAACACACAAACTATTGTATGGCCACCAAATTTGCTCCATTCTCATGTTTATTCGACATGCTCCTTTTCCTCCCTATTTTGGCATCTCTCTTTCTCCTTGTCTGTATCTGCTTCTACAGACTTTGGGGATGCTTTCCTTGCTTTCTGATACACTTTGTGCTGTTCTAGCTGTATATTGCTTGGTGGGCAAACTATATACACAGTGCCTTTTGCAACCATTTAAGAGAATATTGGAAAGAAAGGGAGAATTTTTCGTAGCAATGGCAACAGTGCTGTGGAAAAACAGAAGGCTTTGAAAGCTATCTGACAATGTGTGTGTTAAAACTAAAGCCAACTGCAGTTCTGCTCAAGCAACAGAGCTATTGCTTTACCAGCCAGCAACACGGATGGAGCAGGTGGCAAGTCCCGAGAGACTGTGCTTTAACATCCCTGGCAGCCTCCGGGGCTGCCAATCATATCAAAATCATGTACCCCTCCAACAAGAACCCAGATCTGCAAAATATTCTGGCACAAATTGGATATAAAGGAAAGAGGGTGTGCAAGTACTCATAGTACATTTGCAAGACAACTCTCAGTTTCAGAGTGTTCTCAGCCATATTTTGGAACGGGCTGGCAGAGAAGGTAATAAACACCATTGAATTGCCAAGTGCTTTTGGGACAGAGACCAACGAAGTCCCTGCCTTACCATGCATCTTGCTGGGTTTTGTTGAAAAGGACTTCTGAACAAGACACAATGTTTAGCAGCAAGCTAAACATTGGCTTATCAACCACCTGAAAGGCTCCAGAAGTGGCATTTGAAAAATAGTATCAACGCAGTGCTTAATTAAGAGAGTGAATTTAAATGTCGGGCAACTAGATTCTTGGACGCATTGTTGGTTAAGGTCTATTTTCTTTCCTTCTAGATCTGCAATGTTAGTAGGGTAATAAGAGGCCTGCAGCCTTTCATTCCACCCCTTCTCCTTCTGAGAGACCAGGGAGGCACCATTACAAATGATCCCAAGGATTGCCATAAGGGACAGTTATTATCAGAAGACACATGCAATGGGGGAGTGCGACTTTCAACCTGGCCCTGACTAAAACTGTGGGAGAAGAGGGGTTCCAACTGTCAAGACTGCAGACTGCATCTTTCACATGCCCTGCTCCTTTTTGTCATGTTTTGGCATTCACTGGACAGATGTGCTCAGTTCACCCAGGCTTTGTTTACTTCTGAGTGACTGAGACAGACAGTGGTAGAGTTAAATTACTAAACATTAACCACACAAAAGCAATTTCTTTCCTAAGAAAGAAGGGTGACCCGGACAGTCTTCTTCAAAGGCAGATGTTCTGCCTACTAGCCCTATTGCTGATTGTATTTGGCTCAATTTAGACACAGCCTGATGTAAGTTGTGTTCGGAGTTTCAGACAGTTGACCCCAGTCCCACTCCTGCCAACAGTCCAGGTGCAGACCAGATTAGCTAGAAGACAAAGTCCTTCTCACTTTCATTCTGGAGTGGAATGTGCCAAGGTGCTTGGAGTTCCTAGCTGGGATTATGGAGACTGATATTCTATCTAGACAGTAACAAATATTTCCAGGGAAGAAAGTCCTTCTCAGAAAATGCATAGCTCACTTGATTGATGTACTGCAAAGTGGATAACTGTTTAAAGAGTAACAAATCAAATTAACAAATTTCTTTTTGCAAGGTAGGGTTTTCATCTAGGATTCATTTCTTCCAGGAGAAAAAAAAAACAGGGTATATAGGATGCTCCTCTTCAAAAAAAAATATATTTTTTTTGTAAAAAGTTTAGTTTTGTAACAAGTTTGTGAGATAGGTTAAGATGGCAGATAGAAAACAAGTAGCCTGGCTTCGCTGGGGAAGTTTCGTATTTTAGTAAGAACCTGAATCTGGATTTTTCTTATCCTAGTCCAGTACTAAGAAAAAATAACTCCCAATTTCACCTTTCTACTGGGGAGAGGAGAATGTGGAGTCATAGACTGCAACTTTTTTCACCCACTGTGCTACTCTACGGCTTGCTTTAATCAGGAGTTTGCTAATAATAGGAATTGGCTGAGCTTGTGCTAAAGCAATACCAAAAAAGCCATAGAACCTTGAACCAGGAGATCCAAGTGCTTGCCTTCATCTAAATCCTGTCTTTCTACATCGGGGAGGGCTTAAGGGACAAAGTGTCTAAAGGCACTGATTTCATTCTTTAGAACAGGGCTTTTCAACCAGTGGTACGGGTACCACCTGTGGTACATTGGCACCTGGCAGGTGGTACGCGACCATCCTAGAAAAGTGGTAGCGGGGGAGGGGAATGAGCTGAACCGGTGGCAGCACTGCACAAGCCTGAGCGAGAGATGGCTGGAGCTGCAGGGCTGTCAGGGCTCAGTGGAAGCGCCAGCTGGAGCTCAGCACTGATCCTGGTGCTTCTGCTGAGCCCAGAAGAAGCACCGATCAGCTGGAATGTTGCAGCATCTCCAGGGTCTTGTGATTTACATTCAGATGTTTGGCAACTGATTCATATTTATGACGGTCCCAGGGTCATGTAAAGTGACCAAAACCTGCTGCAACCACCCAGCAGACAGTGGGAATAAAAACCAAACACCCCCCACCCCACCCCCGCTGCCAATCCTCAACAGAAATGCTCACAACAATGAAAACCTCGGACAGGAGGAAGAGCGCCGCCGGGTGGGCAGGTAGGTGTCTTGCTCGGCTGTGGCTTGGGGAGCACTTTTTTCAGTGCCATTGTAACTTCGAACAGTCACTTAATGAACTGTTGTAAGTCAAGGACTACCTGTACTTTTATCACTTTTTTCCTTTTTTTTTGGTCGTCAAGTTTTTGACACCTTGCTAGGTGACTAGAGGTACTCGGATATTGCCATATCCTAAAATTGGTACAATGGGTGAAAAGGTTGAAAAGCCCTGATATAGAACACATGAAATTGCCTCTTTGGAAAGCTGCCCTCAAATATCATGCAAAGCTTGGTGAACCTTGGGCTGATAAAAGTTGCTCAGCTAAATCTAAATCTTTAGATATAGACTTTCCTACAAGATGGTCATGCTACTCTTTCTCAAGTTCTTTGGAAGAAGGATGGATACTTATTTAATAAAATTAATAAGTGCTTGGGGAACAGCATAAAATAGTTGGATCTCATATTTTAGGGTGCTTTTTCTATCTCCAAAAAGGTCTGTGTCACTTCCATCTGGGTCCCAACAATAATGTTAGCATGAAGCCTAGACTTGCTCTTTAGCTTCAACCTCTCCATAGGAACAGCTTCTGGGCAGTGCCTAATGTCCTAAAGCAAAGTGAGTCTTAAACTTTCCAGTTCCACTGACTCAAATTCTGACCATATTTCTCCAGAAGGCAAGCATCTTCTCATTTTTAAAAAAAGAAGCCCCTTAAAACTTTTGGGTCTTACCCAGAAGAAGGGGAGAGATGTTTCTTTCTAATTCTACCAAGAGACAAATAGAGAGGTCTTTCCCTATCTTGACACCTGGCCCCAGAGGACTCCTGATTGTTTCAATAGTTTGGTCACTCTGGACAATGTTCAACTGAAGCCCATGCATCCTGACGCCCTGCCACAACCATTTTTATTGGCAGAAAACCAATAATATAGTAGAGCATCTTTCTTGGCCCAAGCTATCAGCTATAGGACAATGTGTACTGGCAAATCAGCCGGAGAACTGAGTTGGAAGGATCCTTCCAAGAAAAGCAACAGGGGTAAGAGAAAGAAACCAGCTCTGCAAGAAAGGCATTTTTGTTTTGAGAATATAACTATCTTTTGTTGCTGAATCGGTTCATTTAAATGTCAAGTCCTTCCGTTTGAACAATTCCATTGTTCCTTTTTATATGGTGCCTTTCACAAGCATTGGACTGCAATTCCCATCATGTTCATTAAGAGTCCAGCACCTCTGGAAGGCATCAAAACTGTGTATTGATTTGTGGGATACTCCTTGTTTGAACTCTGGGTTAAAACTGCTTCTTCTGCTCAGAATGAATGAATGCTTAAATGAATTCATCTGTCCCAATAATACTATGCTGCTTATTTAAATGTGATGGTGTCTCCTACTGTTTTCTAGGCTAGATCTTTCATTAGTTGTAGAGATTTCAACTCTTTTCTAACTGCAAACATCAGATGTTTTATTCAAATGAGGGCTTTCTTGTGGCATTCCACAGGAAAAATTTCACAATTTAGTGTGCTCCCTCCTCTATTTTCTCAAAATTCTGCCTTTTGCCTTTTTTCATATCCAGGAAAAGAAGAAACAACTGCGCCATGCCCTTTGATTGGTAGTGACAAAAGCTCTCCCATCTGGAAGCACAAGTGACTTAGAATCAAGCCAACCCCCCACAGAAAACTGAATAAAATCATGTTGTTTTTCTTTTCTTAAAATGTGACATGCCATTTCAAATAAAAACTTAAGCCCAATGGCTAGGAAAAATATTTTGAGTTTGGCCAGAACGTTGTAGCTGCAGTTATTTCCAAGGGTTTTCCCTTCTGGAAAGAATGTCTAGTATGTCCTTTTCAGCCATTTCTGCCCAAAACAGAAGAGTCCGTGGATCAAACATGTTCGTCTTGGAAGAAGAGCTTCCTTTGAGCAACTTAAAAGCTGCTTTTTGCCCCCTACTCTGTCCCCCTTTTATTAACATAAGCCTGCAGGTGCAGTGAACACCTTGGGCACCAGCCATCTGGCTGCCTGCCAGCCACAGTGGAGGACTAATGCCTGCAGCTGGTTCCAATCTACAGAGGCTGGGAACTGCTAGTGGAGGTTTGGCAGCCAACATGCTACGCGCACGCATGTTTGTGTTTCAGAGCAAGCCAAGCCCACAGGGGCGTCAGACAAAGTGCGAGGGGTGCCCCACCCACTACTGAACGTCAGCAGCTGGACAAGCAAGCACTCCGTGACAGCAGCTCTTGAAAGTAGATGCCAGGGCTGTATATAGGCCAGGTAGGGAATCCATCTGAAATCAAGAAACTTCCCTTGTCAGCCTCTAAAACCACATATTTCCAGTTAACGCTGAGAAGAGAATCCCAGAGGCCAAGTATGGCCAATTCTAAAATAAAATAAGGTAAAAATACATTTCAATGCACCAAAAGAAATGCTGGCCATGTTTTCACTATTTTAATTCCCTTTTGCCAGCAGTGAAGGGAGAGCTCCAGTAAACTAAGTGATTTACATGTGGTTTTGGACTGGAAAAGCACCACTTGTCTATCACTTATGTTATGTCTGTTTTTAAAGCCTGGAGTGTAGATACAATCCTATAAGGATCAGAAATCAGCTTATGGAAATTGGCACTGAGGGGACCCGATCAGTTATGACATCCAAATCTCTACATACCATTTAACAAGCAGGCTCCTCTTAATGATTTTTGTTGTTAATTAGAGCAAAGTAGGATGGGTGCATACGGGTGCATTTCTGCTGTTGAAAATAAATATCCACGGCTTGAAGAGACCTTCAAGAAAAGCACACCTCCCTACCCTTCCATCCTTGCCTTCAGTGAAATAGTTATCATATATCTAAAAAAAAAAGATATCTTATGGTAAACACATCCAAACATTTAATCTCAAATGGCAAGGGTAAAAAAAAAAAAAGCAGCAGCTGTAATCTACGTTATTCTTTATCCTTTGTGCTAAATTATAATGTAAATAATAGTTTATGGCTTAGCACGATGTATGAGTCAGACTTATGACAATCAACAAACAATTAAAACAAACTATGACTAGAGCTAGCTGCATTAACCTGGGCCAGTCACTTTCTCTCAGCCCTAGGAAGAAGGAAATGACAAACCACTTCTGAAAAACCTTACCCAGAAAACTGCATGGACTTATTCAGTCAGTCTCTGAGAATCGGACACGATTGAACGGAAGAAAAAAAATGGCTAGAGAAACCTGTGAATTTAGTTTAAGGATCCATCTACAACCCTATAATTTCTTAGCATTCTGAAGTCTATATTCTGAACACATAATTCTCACTTAATAATTTCCAGCAAGATTAATAAAGCAGAGTGACAGAATTTGGATTATTTGTTACTTCAGTCAGTGCATTCAAAACAACTAAAATGCTTAATATTGTAGAACTAATACGTTCAAAAAGCATTTCTCAGGAAGTAGCCTTGGTAAGATACTAAAAGCTTACTGCTCAGTTCTAATTTCAGCATTAACTATTTCACTAGACAGTGCCCACATAGCTTCAGGCTTGGTTTCATAGCCACAGGGATTATGGATTCCATGTTTTAATCATTAAAAAAAAGCATATAATCACACCAAAAGAGGAGGCTCACATTAAGCTTACCTCGGATGACTGCAGGAGCAGTTAACACACCCAGCCTGACTGACATCTCAAGCAGACTGTTCACTAGATGGATGGCATGGTGTAAAAAAAAAAACAACCTGCAGTGGTCAGAACAATTACATAAAAAGGGATTCTGGCCTTTTGAAGCACTGCCAAGATCATCAACCAGAGCCACGTGGCAATTGGAACTGCTATTCCAGCAAGAGAAACAGGTTGCACACTAGAAACATATCTAGCTTGTCAATCAACTACACTCTCCCCCCCCAGCACCACACATACACACACACACACTCCCACATACATCAGTGACATTTAAAAACTACAAGCCTAAGCCCACACATGTGGACTCTGTCCAACTGAATTCAGCAGGACTTCCTTCCAAGTAAATATTCTTAATTTAATAGCCAATTAATTGGTTTAATCAAGGAGTGAATTCCATGGAACAAAACTAGCTTTACATCCAAACAGAGGGCAAGGAGGAAAGCTATTTTAAGAAAGTGTTTTACTTTACTGCCCTCACCAAGCACATCATTCTCTGAAGTATTTAGGATGTATCACAACCTGATTCTCGATGGTCTAACACAAAGTGTGCTTCTGTAATAAGTCCATGACGTATAAACCAAGAATTTGATTGAGGGATACATCCCAAGGACCAAATAAATCAATTTACTAGTTAACTCGGTTCATACAAGTAGCCCTCAACAGAGGCTTACAAGTCTCTCTGTCTAAACTCTACCCAAGGTATGCTGGGTGTTTAAAAGATGCCCAATCATATTTAATCCCAAGAAACTGATTTCTAGGAAAGGGGAGAAATGAAACCTCCCCCCTTCTGAACAGCAGAATAATTTTTGAGCAATCTTCTTCCAAGATCGGATGAGGTCCGGGTGCTTCAGACTTCAAAGGAAAAGGAAATGGACACTTGAAGTCTGTAGCGGAGCATTTTTTTTTAGAAATTAGATCACAACCCATGGGCTTCCATGTGCATCATTCAATGCAAGCATTCAGCCAGAACACATTATCTTATCAAGTCCTAGGGATGCAGTGCCACCAAAGCTTCCAAATCCTAACGCCGCAACCGGGTAGGTAGGCACTGCATTGGTGAATGTTGTTCTAACCCCTAATAACCCCAAAGAACAAAGGTGATCTGTAAAGATCCAGCCAGGTGCCCTTCTAAGCATTAAGGTGCAGAAACTCCAGCAGATGTTTTCCTCACAATTCCCAAAAATAATAAAAGCACCCATAAAATGTCTGTGGAGATTCTCCAGTCATCCAGGTAATCCTTGACTTACGAAAGTTCATTTAGTGACTGTTCAAAGTTACAACAGCACTGAAAAAAGTGACTTATGACCATTTTTCACAGTTACGGTCTTTGAGGCAGCCCCAAAGTCACGTGATCAAAGTTCAGATGCTTGGCAACTGGTTCATGTTTACAACCGTTGCTGTGTCCCAGGGGTCATGTGATCCCCTTTTGCGACCTTCTGACAAACAAAGTCAATGGGGAAGCCAGATTCACTTAACAACCAGGTTACTAACTTATCAACTGCAGTGATTCACTTAACAACTGTGTCAAGGAAGGTCTCGTAAAATGGAGCAAGACTCACTTAACCTATTTCTCACTTAGCAACAGAAACTTTGAGCTCAATTGTGGTCGTACATCGAGGACTGCCTGTAGTTGTCTCAAAAGTGCTTTTTAAAAAAATATATTTTATTGATTATTTTTTTTACAATAACAATCTTTAGTGCTTGGTAAACAGCGTGTTGTCTGGGTTCATATATTTAAAAAACAATCAATAATAATTTCTATAGTTCCATAATCAATATATTAATGATATGTTGCTTTGATCTTCTCTTCTTCCAGTAGTGTTCTCCTCTTGTCAACATTAAACAAATATAGTTCTTGATATTTTCGATACATACAAAGTTGGATATAAACATTTTCCTTGTGTTTGTACAAAGAACAGTAACATCAGCATATAACATCTATTCTGATCAGCTTATGTTTCAATTGTATTTATAAAAGTCATCTTGTTAAGTCACTATATGTCCTATTTTCAAGATTCTTATTTAAGTTTAATTTCCTCTCTGTATTCAAACCATTCTTATCAGTCATAATTTTTTCAGTTAATTACCTTTAAATATCCAAACTTTCCATTCACATACACCATCCCAATATTTTTACATCTCATATATTATAAAAAATAAAATCCTATACCACTTGTATATCTTGTCCCTCTTACTGTAGGGCCCCTTTATATTCCATAATTTATCTATTCTTTTAGTCATACTCAAACAAGTGTTTAATCAATGCTGCAACGTATGCAATGGTGCAACAGATTCAAATGGCCATGGTGTCAAATCATGATGAGATCAAAAGTGCTTTTTTCAAAAGGCAACCGGACACATTTTGGATCGAGAGGATCATTGGTTTGAAAGAGGTATAAAAGAGGTCATTTATGTTAAGACTGAGCAGTCCTCTCTCAACAGAGGCGGAGGGGATAAGACACCACCTTTCTCCAGTCTACAACGCAACTGTAAAGTGTCAAGAACATTCCACAACCAATTGCACCCTGAAGACAAAAAGAGCAACCCCCACGGAGAGCACCCAAGGGACCAGTTGTGACTGCAAGAAATACAACCCTTCCATCTCCCACAACTCAGCCTCAATTGTTTAGTGCCTGTCCTCCCCGCCTCTGTCCCCCTTCACCCCCTCCCCCGCCATCACAACCGATGAAGTTTTTTGGACGAGAAACGAAACGTTTTGTTCTTCTTTCTCAAAGTGGGGGGGGGGGGAAACCCAGTCCAGTTGCCTTTTGGGGGGGGGGAAAGCACTTTTGAGCAGCCCAAAAAGCAGTCCAGTCCTTGCAAGAATTCCTCGGCTCCAGGGCAATTGTCATCCACGCCAACCCACCCAGGACCGTCCGGGGTCTAAGAACGAGGAGAGACGAGGCCGCTCCCTGCTTGCTCCTCATCAAAAAACAAAACAAAACAAAACAACCCTTTGCATTTTAAAAATGCGAGGTACAAACTTAACCAAGTTGAGTTCCCGCGCCCCGAAGGTTGTTTTTTTTTTTTTTTAAAGGCGGAGGAAATCCGGACGAGCTGTGACTGACGGCTGGCTGGCTGGCGGGGTTTAAGCGGCTGACCGCGCCGGGGGGGGGGGGCTCGAGGCGGTGGGCCACCGCCCGGGCGCGCGCCCTTGCTCACCTGCTGCACGCGCTTCTCCATCGCCGTCCCCGCAGCTCCGGCTCTCGGCGTCCTCGCCCGGGAAAGCGGCCCGGAAGCGGGCTCCGGGGCCCCGACCTCCCCAGGCATGGTGAGCCGGTCCAGCCAGTCGGTCGTCCTGCTCGCCCACTTCCGCGCCGGAGAACAACAATCCCCCCGCAAGGCGCTCACCCCGGCTGCTCTTCCCCACCCCGCCCGCGGCTTTATTTTCTGCAAACTCCGCCCTTCGGTCCCGGCCAGGAAGGAGTCTCCGTGACGTCAAGCCCAGACCCGATTGACGTCGTCGGAATCCCAGCCATCAATGGGGCTAAAAATAGACGCCTCCGAGCCCAAAATACACGCCCGACGCGCGCAGCGGCTCCCCTCCTCCGGTGCCGTAAGCTTTTCCCCGCTCCGCGGCAAGAATCCGCCGGTCGCGGCGAGTGGAAAAAGGTTTCCCGTTTCCGAGCTGCCCCGAGGCAGGTTGACGAGGCCGCCGTGGGAGGATCGCGCTGTCGTTAGCGTGACGTTACGTCGCATGGTTTAGATCAAAGGGTCACATTAGTTGCTTCATGTGCTTCCCCCTCCAGTATGAGCAGGGGGAAAAAAATTCCTTCCGTTGTGCAAGAGCTCCGGCGATCTCCCGCGATCTCCAAACTGTGCACGACCCTCTGTGACTTGTTAGTTGGTAAAGTACAGTATTATTCAGCTGTGGACTCTCGATCCCCCCCCCAATCAATCAATATCAAAGCCACTGAATTGTTAGGTTCCTGGAAGTGGTTTATCTTTTGGGGGTTTCTTGAAACGGGAACACGTGGAAAGATCTACAGGTAGTTCTCGACTTACGACCACAACCGAGTCCAAAATTTATGCCTGCTAAGTGAGAAAATTGGTTAAGTGAGCCTTGCCCCGTTTTACGATTTTTCTTGCCACCCGTTTGTTAAAGGGAATCGCTGCAGTTGTTTATGTTAGTAACGTGGTTGTTAAGTGAAACTGGCTTCCCCGTTGACTTTGCTTGTCAGAAGGTCGCAGAAGGGGATGAGCCCCCCCCTCCAGGACACTGCAATGGATATAAATGAGAGTCAGTTGTCAAGCTTCCGAATGTAAATCACGTGACCGTGGGAATGCTGCAAGCGTGAAAAATGGTCATAAGTCACTTTTTTCAGTGCCGTTGTAATTTTCAATGGTCACTAAGCGAACCGTCGTAAGTCGAGGACTACCGGCATAGCCTTCCAAAGACAGTGGAAAATGGTCGTCCCAGAAGAAGACAATGGGTCCTTCCCTAGAGAAGGAACTGGGGATACCCTCCCATAGAAAGAAGGCCAGCTCCTTTAAAGGAGGTTAATTCACACATTTTAGTCCAAACAAGTGTGCATCTCTCTGGGAATTGTGGGGTTTTCTTCCGAATATGTCCTCGCATAGAAACAGGAAGGAAGACTGGAATCCTTTGCACAATTAGGCATTTTTGAAAACAAGGCTAATTTTTTTAATGTGCATAGGTCAGGGGTTTGCAAACATTGGGGGATAACAAGCAACTTTAGAGGAAGGGGGGTACACGATTTTTGAAAACCTAATGAAGTAGCAAAACGTAGCAAAGTGGTAACATTGCCAAAATCTTCCTAGCTTGCTTGTATAAGCTTAGTCAAGACAAACTAATGGCTAAGCCCCAGAATCTAACTGTCCATCAAAGCCATCTACCAATCACAGTAGCTTATTTACTGTTAAGTTTCTTTTTTGGGAGGATGCCAAACATAGTCATATTAAAGCATCACCGTGCTGCATAATTTGAGACTCTCTGGCACGGATGATTACAATGGTATCTTGGAGAATCCAGATGATGAGCATCCCATCAACACCTGTTTAAATTCTAATTTATCTGTTCTTGACCATTTCCTTACTGGAGATTTCTACCACCTGAAAGTACTATCCAGGCATGGTTTTGGAAACAAGTAATCAAACTATTTGCAGATGTTTGCATATGCAGCTTTTCATTTTTATCAATTTTTTAAATACTAAAATTCTGGAATTTCAAAATGCCAGACTGTCATATGGTAATTCAGACTTGGACTTTGTTTTCAGAACAGAAGGAAGATCCTCTTATACTCAAATAGTGTCAAGCAATCATCCTGCAATCAAGTACCCTTTTTAGCTAGTACCTCTCACTGATGCTGAAGATTTATGTTTATTCCCACCCCTAATGTGCTGTGCCTAAAAACGCTCATTAAAAGCAATTAATACAATCTCATGAAGTCCTATGAAAGTTATTTTGCTATATCAAAAATGAACAACGGTAATGAGCAATGGAGGAAAAGCCACAATTAGCCAGCCAGAAATTGGCAATGAGGGAAAATTAAAGAGATGCTATTTAAAAGCATTTAAAAGGCAATTAATCACAAAGTTCCAGCCCTGGATCGTCAGGAAGACATGAATAATCTGATTGCAAACTTTGAAAGAGGCATTTATGGATTGAAACTGACTTCTGAGTAGACATGACAGGAGGATCTGGGTGAATGGAAAATACGTTGCTGAATAATACAATGCTGTAATAAATGGGCTGAGGATCGCTATTCAGTTTCACTTTCAGCTAATTGTAGGAAGATTTCAATAATACCAAAATGTTTTCATATAGAAACAACTTTATTGCACAGAGCAGCACAGAGGATCACAGCCTTATGGTCCTTATTTGGAGGGTAAAACATTTTGCAGCATAAAGTAAAGGACCTGATGCTTCTGCTCTTCTCTTCCACTTAGAAGTTGAATAAATGGCCAGTTGAGTCTTGTTTCCAGCGACAGGCATATGTCTTCCCTCAACAATGAGGATAAAACATATTCCCCAATAATCTGCCTGCCTGCCTCTGTCTGTCTGTCCGTCTATCATGACCCACACTGCATAATTACGCAAAAAAAGGGAAAAAAATCAGTTGTGTTCCTCTTTTTCTTGGGATGTGCCTCAGGTACTTTTCTTTATTTTTGCAAACACTTTGCCTCATTCTTTTGCACTTCTCATACATGCTAAAATGACTTCTATTATCCCACCTGGCCTTGAATTTGCAGTTTTAAACCACTCAAGTGAACTTTATTTAACTCAAAAGGGAATTTATTTTGGAGCAGACACTGCATAATTGGAATCCTTTAGTTCCCCTACACAAAGGATCTTTGAGACATGAATGTCAACCCAGCATTCCTTCTTTATCAACCTGCTCACATACACGGCAGGCTTGTGGATCATCTCAAATAAATTATTTTGATTTCTCCCTGTTTCTTTGTAAATGGAATTGTAATTGCAAGGACGGGGGGGGGGGGAATCATGCGACTAGTGCAGGGGTAGGCAACCTTGGCTCTTTTATGATTCGTGGACTTCAACTCCCAGAATTCCTGAGCCAGCATGGCTCAGTTTGGAAACCTCTCCCTTTCCCCTCAGCATGGTTGGCTCAGGAATTCTGGGAGCTGAAGTCCACAAGTCATAAAAGAGCCAAGGTTGCCTACCCCTGGGCTAGTGGATCTACCCATAACCAGTGTGATAGAGCAGCGGATCCCAATGCTTTATAGTTGCAATACACATTACGGAAGATAGAATTTGGTTTTTCCTCTTCTATTTTGCATTAACAATATTTGCTGTAGGCCGACAATGTAGCCCCAAAAGGCTTTTTCTACATTTGGCTTAGGCTGCAGCATCTAAAGCAGGCCCTTATTTACTGCCAGTATGTATTTTTTGCACATATCATTAAAAACCTTGTCTTGCGCTTAAGAGCTGTGTGCAATAAATGTGAGACGGAAATCCCAGTGAGCCATTTTAAAATCCAATGTTTCAATTGACTCCTGTAGTTTTACAATTATATCACAGATTGATCTAAGGGAAAATTTGACTATAAGCATCAAATCGGAAAAATATCCAGTTGTAATCGCAGAAGGGGAGGGGCAAAATGTGGCTTGAGTTGAATGAGGTGCTAGCTGAAAGGTGACCCAGTCATGCGGCCTCATTCCAGGTGGCAGATTATCAAAATGATTTGCTGGGTATGGAATTAATCTAGAACAGGGGTAGGCAACCTTGGCTCTTTTATGACGTGTGGACTTCAACTCCCAGAATTCCTGAGCCAGCCATGCTGAGGGGAAAGAGAGAGGTTTCCAAGCTGGCTCAGGAATTCTGGGAGTTGAAGTCCACGGGTCATAAAAGAGCCAAGGTTGCCTACCCTTGTTCTAGAACAAGCTCTTCCATCCAGGCCCTCTTCAAGCACACTGGCTTTGCAACTCCCAAAATTCACGGACCGGCATGGTGAATTGCAAGTATGGGTTTAAGAGGTGACCTCTAAGGCAGGGCTTTTCAACCTTTTCACCCATTGTACCACTTTTAGGATATGGCAACATCCAAGTACCACTAGTCGCCTAGCAAGGTGTCAAAAACTTGACCCCAAAAAAAAAAAAAGGAAAAAAGTGATAAAGTTCAGGTAGTCCTTGACTTACAACAGTTCGCTTAGTAACTGTTCGAAGTTACAATGGCACTGAAAAAAGTGCCCCCCAAGCCACAGCAGAGCAAGACACCTGCCTGCCCACCTGGCGGCGCTCTTCCTCCTGCCCGAGGTTTTCATTGTTGTGAGCATTTCTTTTGAGGATTGGCAGCGGGGGTGGAGGTGGGGGGGTGTTTGGTTTTTATTCCCCCAGTGTGCTGGGTGGTTGCAGCAGGTTTTAGTCACTTCACATGATCCTGGGACACTGTGACCGTCATAAATATGAATCAGTTGCCAAGCATCTGAGTGTAAATCACAAGACCCTGGAGATGCTGCAACATTCCAGCTGATCGGCGCTTCTTCTGGGCTCAGCAGAAGCTCCAGGATCAGTGCTGCTTTCCAGCTGGAGCCTGGCGCTAATCCTGGCGCTTCCGCTGAGCCCTGACAGCCCTGCAGCTCCAGCCATCTCTCGCTCAGGCTTGTGCGGTGCTGCCACCGGTTCAGCTCATTCCCCTCCCCTGCTACCACTTTTCTAGGATGGTCGCGTACCACCTGCCAGGTGCCAATGTACCACAGGTGGTACCCGTACCATTGGTTGAAAAGCCCTGCTAAGGTGTAGAGATGCAAATTTAAATCAGCCCTTTGGATAATCCATATATACATAAGAAAGAACCTGTGCATGCACGTATGAAATATAAACTTGATATGTTTATATCAGTCAGTCTGTTTATAAATTTACCCTAGGATTGTCTTCTGCTCTTTGACTCCTTCATAAAGTTTCAGATTGTTCATTGACTTCTGTATTACTTTAATAGACCTCAGTTTATGGCCAGCTGCTTAACAACTGTTTGAAGTTACAACAGTACTCACACCCTGGTTCCAAAGTTTCAACAGCCACTCCCCGCCACGGTCACATGACAACACATCAGTCCGAAGTAGGAAGATCAGAAAAATAATGACAATCCATGCAGCAATGTTGGGAGACTCTGCTTACCAGGAAAGCAGGAATGTTGCGAATATACCAGACAGTTGAAGAAGAAGCAAGGGCATTGGAAGAATATCTGAAGGACAGTGAAGAAAATGCACTGAAGGTAGTATGTCATGAAGGCTTACTGAGTACTGGAGAAGCCAAACTGGCCTACAAGAAAGACCAAATAAAGATTAGAAAAGAGACATGGCAAGGCACAGTATTACATGTTCAAGTACATTTAAAAAAAAACAAAACCACCAGGCAAAGCAGTTAACAAGGCCTGGTAATGGCTGAGAGCAAGAAAATTGAAGAAAGAGACTGAGAGGCTAATTCTGGCTGCACAAGACAGAACCTTAAGAACAAATGCCTACAAAGCCAGAATTGCGAAGACAGCAACTATTTGCAAATGCTGCTTCTGCAAAGAAGCTGAAGAAAGAGTGGACCACCTACTTAGCTGCTGCAAGAAGATGACACAGACATGATTATAAACAATGGCCTGACTAAGTACTGTAGCAACAATGGCGCATTGCAATATTTGCAAGAAATGTCACTTGTCTGCAGTATTCTGGGACTTTAGAATGCAAACAGACAAGCACCTGCCACATAAAACACCAGACTTAACAACTATTAATAAGAAAGACAAAAAAAGTCTGGATAGTGGATATTTCATAATGCCTGGAGATAACTGAATAGAAGAGAAGGAAGGGGGGGGGGAAAACACAAAATATAAAGACCTGCAAATAGAAGAAGATTGGCAAAAGTAAGCAAAGATAGCATTAGTAGTACTTGATGCCTTGGGTGCAATCCCAAAACATATGGAGTAGTACCACTTGAATACCATCAAACTGGCAAAATCACCCTCGGTCAATTACAAAGGGCAGTTTTACTCAGAACAGCTCACATCCTGCAACAATATCTTTAACACTTTCAAACAATAAGATAATAAGGCCAAATCCAGTCTATACAGGATCCCCACTTTTCTAGCCTTTCGGATAACCATGAAAACCTGAATTGTTACTGAAGTGTTGGGATTGTACGGGAAGAACACACAGAAGAAGGGCAGCCGAGCCTGCTGGGGTGGTATCCTAAGTGGAGGATTACACTTAGTTTTTGTTTATTGTTTTTGAGATTGTTTTATTGATTTATTTTATGGTTGTTGTAAGCTGATCGGAATTGCTTAAGACGGGAGACCCAAAAAAATCCAATGAAGGAATGAATGAATAAAAAATAAATAAGCAAGCCTGTTACAAACAATCTCCCCCCTTGTATTTCAGAGCCCTCCCTCTGAATTGGAGACGTCAGAAATGGAGGCTGAAAAGACCGACATTCTGTCACCCGGGTCAAACGCCACAAGACGAGACCTTCAGTACAGGTAGTCTTCAACTTACAACTATTCCTTTAGCAACCATACGCAGTTAGAAGAGCACTGAAAAAAGTGACTTACAACTGGTCCTCACACTTAAGATAGCTGTGGCATCCCCACGGTCATGTGATCAAAACCTGGGTGCTTGCAAACTGGCATGTATTTACAACTGTTGCAGCATCCCAGGGTGCGTGTGATTGCCATTGGTGACCTTCCCAGCTGGCTTCTGACAAGCGAAATCAATGGAGGAAGCTGGATTCACTTAACAGCTGCATGATTCATTGAACAAATGCAGTGATTTACTTAGTAACCACATCAAAAAAAAGTCATAAAATGGGGTGCAACTCGCTTAACAACCATCTTGCTTAGCAACAGAAAATTTGATCCCAGTCATGGCCACAAGCCAAGGACTGCCTGTAATTGTTACTGAAGATGGCTTGTTTAAACTAACCACCATTGTGCTTCAGTGAACTTCCAGGTCTACTGTATGAAAGATAGAACCAAGATCTTCTGTACTCTTTCTTGTAGCTACTCTCCTAGAGTAAAGGGAAGCTGGGAACAGATAGATCCAAGGTCCACTTTAATTTATCGGGGGGTGATGGTGGAGGAACAGATTGTTCCCCCCATATCCTTCACTAAGTGGGTATTTAGTGTACATCTGATCAGGACAAAAGGAGTGGGGTGGGGTTTGCCACTGAGCAAGAATCCCTCCATTGAAGAAGTGATAAATGGAGTTCAGGGTATGTTGTGATGTAAAAAATATATATAAATCTGTGGATCTTTAAAAGGGAAATTTTGCATGGCTCTCTGTACAGACAAAGAGAGCATACATGAGTTACCAGCAGGATCTGTGGACTTATTTTCATTCGGGAATAGATGGTTTGAAATATGGAAAGTATTTTAACTGCGTGGCATCCAGACTCTGGCACATGTCAAGGAGGGAAAGTGAGAAAGTGCCCAGAATATTTTTCCTCTTTTATCTGGCAGAGAGAATTAAAAGGGTGCCTTCTTAAAATGCTGTTGCTTTCAACCTCTTCCCTGCATAAGTGGGAGCTCTGAGTGGAAAAGAATCCCTTCCCTATTTAACTTGGCAGAAATGTGGATTCCCACCTGGCATTTCCAACCTGGAGAGGGAAACCAACCTCATCCACACAGTTCTATTTTGCCGTGGTGCAGCTCCCAGGGCTTTCAGGCGAGCGTGCATGAAAATTCAGCACCCTTTCCATTCTCTGCCCCGAGAGCTTTGAACTGCTTGATTAATTTGGTTAAGACAGAACAAGCTAAGAGGTAGAAGCAGGAAAATTCTGTGGGGGAAGGCAGAAAGAGGAGGGCAGAACAAAAGGATGGTGGGTGATGAGCAGGGAGCATTCTCAGTTTTCCTTTGTAATGCACATATGGGCTATTAAACCAAGATGATGTTCAACCTGCTTTTGTTTCTGCACATCTGGGCTATGCTGCCCTCATGTGGTTACAAACTAATTTAATGAAATACAGACTGAATGGCATTAGTAATGATATCCAAGGAAGATTAGTGTCTCTTTTTTTTTGAAAATGCAAGATGTAATCTATCTATCTATCTATCTATCTATCTATCTATCTATCTATCTATCTATCTATCTATCTATCTATCTATCTATCTATCTATCTATCTGTCTGTCTGTCTGTCTGTCTGTCTGTCTGTCTGTCATCTATCTATCTATCTATCTATCTATCTATCTATCTATCTATCATCTATTTATCTATCTATCTATCATCTAGCTATCTAGCTATCTAGCTATTATCTAGCTATCATCTATCAACACACACCCACACACCCACACACACACCCATACACACACTGCTAAAGCTCTCATTCCTGTAATTTTTAACTGGGCAAAATGGTGCATTCCAGGGCAACAATTCTTGAACCAAGGTACCTCAAATGGACCAACTTACAGAATGCACCCAAAATCTGGGAGCCATGACTCTCATGGAATTGGATTTGGCAAATTTTACAAACAATTTATGGCCTAAACATTATTGCAAAATAGTTTATGACATAAAAACATTTCCTGTGCCGATGTTTGACTGTGCTATACTGTTTAACATGGGGTTATTTTCAAGGCAGGTGCATCTCTGAAGATATCCCGACTTTTCCAGTGAACACGGCATGTTAAATGTTCTTATTGAAGGCATTGGCGAATCTGGTAAGCAAGTTTCTTTGAAACAATGACCCATGGGACTCAAAATCCTTGTCTTTCTGTATAATTGTGTGATCTCCAAGCCAGATATCAGTGGGTTGGGCTTCTTTTCTGACTTAGCTTTTGGGCAGAGGAGCTCTGATGTGAACAAAGGCAAAAGCCAAAATGGAGCTGCTCACCTGACGGGAACCTTCTGGCTCCCCATTGCTTCCTCAGAAAAAGATTTTCATGGACTCTCTATATCATTTATTTGGATCAACTGAGTTCCTTTTTAACTCTTCCAGTTATATAATCATTTGGAATGGTATTCCCTGCCATGCATTGCAGATGGTGTGTTAAGGCTTTTTCCCAGGTGGGCTGCCTTTGAATCTTGACAATGGGATGTGACCAAGGTTTTATTTCTCTTGGAATACAAAACATTAACTGGATACATTTCACTTGCTTGGACGTTTTTCAGCTCTGTTATTACTGGTTATTGACAGATTCATTTGCAGACTCCTTAGCACTTTCCGAGCTTGGTGGTTTTCTTGCAGACGTTTCATTGCCAAACTAGATAATGGAATCAATACTAGTTTGGTAATGAAATGTCTACAGAAAAGCCACCCAGCTCAGAGAGCACCAAGGAACCCACAGTTTAACCATGAGCTACCAATGTTCTCTTCTCTCAGATTCATTTGCCTTTTAATGTGTTGACATTCTTGTTGGGCACTAGTTTTTCGGAAAGATAGATTGTATAATTTAATCAGCCAGTCTCCTAATTTGTTAGAAGTTGCTCCCCTCAGTGAAAAACCTTGTGTATATGATGATCAGAAATAACATTAAAGAAAGCATCTTTAGCCAATTATATATCCTATCAAGGCAGCTTAGAGATACATAATCATGTCACACAGTAGAATATTCTAATTCAGGGATGTCAAACTCAATTTCATTGAGGGCCGCATCAGCATTGCGGTTGCTCTCGCGGGGGGGGGGTATGTGGCCAGGGTGGGTGCGGCCTACTGGGTGGGTGTGGATGGAGTGGGTGTGGCCTACTGGGTGGGCATGGCCAGCTCTACATCGTTCGCGTCAAGGGGGCCTGTGGGGGCCTGGGCAGGAGTGGGGGTCTCTGGCAGAAGGGAGTGGGACCGGGGCAAGTGCCAAGGCATGGTCCATTTCTTCATTCCTCATAAAGGGTGACACCTCCCCAGCATGCACCCAGGGGGCGGGGGCGACGCGGCAGGGACTGGTTCCTCGCTGTTTCTAGATGGCCTTGTGGAGCTAAGACTGAATGCATTTCAGCATAGATGGCCACCACAAAATTATACATTGGCTCCCGGCCAGCCTGAGCCAGGGCCAAGGCAGCGGGGGCCGTTCCCTCACTGTTTCCAGGATGGCTTCGCGGGCCACATGAAACCACTTTGCGGGCCGCATCCGTCCCCCGGGCCTTGTGTTTAACATGTCTGTTCTAATTGAAATATTGTAATATGTAACATGGTATCTGGATTGCCATTAATCTAGATAACTCCGTTTATTTATTTATTTATTTATTTATTTATTTATTTATTATTTATATTTATATCCCGCCCTTCTCCTTGCGGACTCAGGGCGGCTAACAACCAGATAAAAATGCAAATCCCAAAACTACAGATTAAAACATAATTAAAAACAAATATTAATGATTGGTCTGATTAATTTAAAATTACTTTAAACCCCCCATTAAAAATTTTTCCCCTAGGCCAGTCCTGCAAGCTGGAATAACCATGTCTTAAGGGCGCGGCGGAAGGAAGGGAGATCCGGGATCACCCTGATCTCTGGGGGTAGTTCATTCCAGAGGGTGGGAGCTCCCACAGAGAAGGCCCTCCCCCTTGGGGTCACCAGCCGGCACTGTCTGGCCGACGGCACCCTGAGGAGACCCACTCTGTGGGAGCGTACAGGCCGATGGGAGGTAATCTGCGGCAGTAGGCGGTCTCGAAGATGACCTGTATTAAAGCACTGAGTACCCTTGAATGAGATAACTTTTTGATTTCCATGGGATGAGAAGGACCCTTAAGAGCTTGTTTTTTCTGTATACTATTTATCCATATTTGGAGAGATGATGAAATATTTTATACAAAGCGGGGTTCACATCTTGGACTGATATTATTTTGTCAGAAGGTTGTTGGTATGTAAAATCACTATTCATGGCTTAACATGATGGGTGCACATGGACAGGTCTGTTTTTATTACCAAACCATGGTTATAATGTGGTTTATTGCAATATGTAGGTATGGGTACATTTCTAGGAAGATATCAGCATAAAGTCTGAATATATCATACTGCAGTTAATGTGAGGGTTCTTTTTTTTAGTGAAAAAAGTGTGATACTACACGTTTTTTCGAGATTCAAAAACGTTAATTCTTCTTGTTATGCCATATCCATTATCGGACGTTGGCGATCATGTTGGCGATCCTGTTTTTATCAGCAGCCGCACGAAAAAGTGCTGCTGAGTTTTGTTCAAACCAGTCCCTTAGATTTTGAAGCCATGATGTTCTTCTTCTGCCTGGACCTCATTTGCCTTCAGTCTTTCTCTGGAGGATTAAATGGAGTATGCCGTATTTTTCTGGGTGTCTCATCACATGTCCGAAATATTCTAACTTTCGTTTTTTAATTGTTTTGATGATTTCCTTTGGCTTTCCCAATGTTAATTCTCTTCCAAAAAGCATGGGTGCGTTTAACCTTGTGGACAGTAGATGGCGCATGTATTCTTCCCTTCTAGTACTGTAGCGCTAGGACAAACTCCTGAGATTTCCCCAAAGGTGCTTTTTTCACAAGGCACCTGGACTTCTCATCCAAGAAGCTTCTTCAGCTCGGACTGGATGGTGCAGAATGGCAGGATTTATACTCCTTGCAGACAACTGTTCATTTGCATTCTTTTAGCGTTGAAGGCCCTGGAGGCCTATCTGTGTCCTCAGGGTCACCTGAGTAGTGCCAATGGGTGTGGAGCCTTCTTGGAACTGTTGAAAGGACTCTGTTGTAGACTGAAGATAGATGATGTTGTACCCCCCCCCTCTGTTGAGAGAGGGCTGTTCAGTTTTGACATAGATGGCCTCTTTGACCCCTCTTTCAAACCAGCGGTCCTTTCTGTCCAAAATGTGGACTTTGCTGTCTTCAAAAGAGAGGCCTTTGTCTTTTAAATGCAGGTGGACTGCTGAATCTTGTCCTGATGGGTTTGTTCTCCCATGTTGTGCCATGTGTTTATGAAGTGGTTGTTTTGTTTCCTCAATGTACAGAACTGTGCATGGCTCACTGCATTGTACTGCATGTACCACGCTGCTCAGTTTGTGTCTGGCGTTTTTATCCTTGGGGTGGACAAGCTTCTGCCTCAGTGGACTCTTGGGTTTGAAGTGTGCACCCATGTTGTGTTGGCTGAAGATCCTCCTGAGCTTTTCCGATATTCCTGCAATGTATGGAATGACTACGTTGCTTTGTTTATTGTTTTCTTCTTTGTCTGTTATGGAGGAGCTCCTGCTGGGTCTTTTTTGGGATTTGATGAAGGTCCACTTGGGATAGCCACAAATTCTGAGGGCTTCCTTGATGTGTCTTAGTTCTTTTTTTTCCCCATCTTCGCTGGTAGGCAGGCCTTCAACTCAGTGGTGAAAGGTTCTGATAATGCCCATTTTGTGCTCCAGTGGGTGGTGAGAATACGTTGCAGGAATATCGGAAAAGCCACACCCATTTGCATTACTGACGACACAGATAAGCCTCCAGGGGTTTCAAAGACTCTCTAAAAGAATGCAAATGAACAGCTGTCTGCAAGGAGCATAAATCCTGTCATTTCCCACCATCCAGTCAGAGCTGAAGAAGCTTCTTGGATGAGAAGTGAAATGTCTTCAAGAAAAACAAGAAAGTCCAATTGCCTTGTGAAAAAAGCACCTTTGGGACAACCATGACCTGGATGACTGAGAAATCTCCATAGACGTCCTGAGATTTTCATTGCATTTTGTGGAAAGGGAGGCAGGAGCAAAAGACAAGCATTTAGAAGGGAAAAAATTCTTGAGCCCAGGAATTTGTTCTGAGTCCCAGAACTCAAGCAGTGCACAGAGCTTTTGTGGATAAAAATATACTACTAATATCCTGTAGCCCTTAGTGGACCAGCCATGAAGACCTTGGAAAAGATATTCAGATGCCATGATGTGTCTAACCTACAAAGATTAGAATCATGCAATCCACGGTATTCCCTGTAACCCTCTGGGAGATAAAGCTGGACTTTGAGGAAGCAGGATAGGAAGAGTATTGATACTTTTGAACTTTGGTGTTGGAGAAGATTCCTGAGAATACCATGGACAGCCCAGAAAACAAACAGATTATTGATCAAATCAACCAAGTGTTCTTTTCAAGACACAAATAACCAACCTCAAATTATCCTGCATTGGACACCTTATGTAAATATGTCTTTGGAGAAGATTGTAATGCTGGCAAAGGAAAGGAAGGAGAGGAAGAAACCAACCAGCAACAAAGTGGATGAACTCACTTACAGATAGGTGCACTGTAAGTTAGGATAGATTGTCCTGGAGAAAATCTACTTATATGGTCACTAAATGTCAAGTGACTAGATAGCACATAATCAATAATATCCTGTCTTTTCAGGCAGCAATATATGGGGTAGGGTGGGAGAAAGAAGCCTTATTATTAAATATTTCGATGTCAGAAATTTTAAACAATCAGTTGCTAATAATTGGGAAATGTGACCGGGTGATCCAATTCTACTTTCTATGTATTTATTGTACTACAATATTTTAAAATGAAATGAACTAGTTGAAGGTAGATGTTAATCAGAAAACATTGATCCTTGAAGGACCCTGCAAAGCAGCGGCTGGGGGCTGGACTTCTTGACCCCCATCAACCTCAACTGAAAGCAGCTTCAGGGGAAGGATGTGAACCAGGACAACACAGTGCCCCTTCACTTCCAATCCCCAGAGCTTTCTCCAGAAGGATACAATGGTCGATAATAGATAGTATTGAAAGCCACTGACAGGTCAAGTAGAGCAAATACTGACTTACGACACCCATCTCGTACCCTCCAGATATCATCAAAAAGCACAACCAAATGCACTGCTGGGCCCATGATTAATAGGTCACCCAAATATACAGCTGTTATAAGAGAGAGAAAAAAAGAAGAGGCAGGTTTCACACTTGGTGTCATTAGGAAGGGGACCAACAATAAACAAGTCAATGTGGAAAAGCTTTAGGGCAATTTCTGGCGAGTCTCTTTGGAAGCTCTGCTCATATAGGCACCCCACCAGGAAAGGGCTTTTGTTGGGATGGAAATGAAGCCCAGCAGGCCAACTGACACAATGAGATGTTGCAGAAGCTTTCTCTGTAGTGTTGAAAAGTTACAGCAATTAGGAATCGTTAGTGAAAAAGAGAGGAAAAGTTGAAAGAAGTACAGCTTTCAGGCCATCAGAGGGGTCTGTTGTATCATCAGTGGAGATGGAAAAATAGATAGAGTGTTCCTTTTTCCTCCTGTCCCATGGCCAATTCACGGAGGACTGGGCTCTCCGTAGCTGCTGCGCTGGCTCCTAATTAAAAATGGTGAACCTCATGTACCAGCTGTTCAGGAGTAAGTGTGGAAGGAGACCCATTGCTCTCCTGGCCACACTTGTGAGCTGGCTGGATACATCTGGGGCACAGAATGAGTAGCTGGCCTGAGGCAATGGGGCCCTTCTTTTGCCAGATTTGCTCAGCAAATGAGGAATATCCTGTGTTTGTAAACCCAGGAAACCTTTCAGTTATGAATGGATTTTTAATAAAACGAAAATCCTTTCTCAAGTCTATTTTTTTTCATCTGAATTAATAAAAGCATTCCATTTTTCTCCCACACGTCATCAGATTTACTGTAAACCTGCCTCAGCCTTTCCTTTCCTTTCCTTTCCTTTCCTTTCCTTTCCTTTCCTTTCCTTTCCTTTCCTTTCCTTTCCTTTCCCTTCCCTTCCCTTCCTTCCTTCCTTCCTTCCTTCCCCTCTCCTGGCAGGAAAAAAAAGATTTGCCAGGGTGTGTTTGCACCATAGTTTGCAACTGGATAAACACTCCCTTGCTGATACAGCGGTACCTTAGTAGTCAACTGCTTTGAAACTCATCGAATTTGGTACTCAACATATTTTGATGCGAAAATTTTGTCACTGTACTGGTCGTTTGTTTGGTACTCAATGCACAATCTACAACTTGTTGGTATTGTTGCCTGCCTCGTGTCTCACTATGTTATTCCTTATGGGAAAAATTTGTTTGGTATTCATCAGTTTTGGTACTCATTGGGCCTCTCAGAACCAATTCATGATGAGTGCTGAGGTACCACTGTACATTGTCACACAAATCACTTCTCAGATGCAAAGAAGGAACCTCATTTGGGAACTTCCATTGCTGCAGAAATGGGAAAGAGCAGGGATTACCTTAGTGACCATTAACAAAGCAACAGGTTTGGTGTGTTTTGGTTTATGAAATTACTGTAATAGTTT
The DNA here is from genome assembly GCF_001527695.2 of Protobothrops mucrosquamatus. Classification (NCBI taxonomy): domain Eukaryota; kingdom Metazoa; phylum Chordata; class Lepidosauria; order Squamata; family Viperidae; genus Protobothrops; species Protobothrops mucrosquamatus. The sequence goes on from NW_015386227.1 coordinate 760,322, forward strand.
TTCCCATTAAAGTAATAGTGGCCAAGAAATCTTTGGAATGAGGCATCGAGCTGCATCAGCTTGCAAATAAAAAGCAAAAAAAAAAAAAAGAGCCCCATCTTCTCTAAACCTAGAGGTGGTGATAAGTCCAGATTAGCATTTCTTAAAATTCAGCAAATTTAAGATGCGCAGACTTAAATTCTGGCTGAGGAATTCTGGGGGTTGAAGTTCACAGATCTTGAACTTACTGAAGTTGAGAAACACTGATCTGGGAGGCGGGAGGTGATGGAAGAAAGAGTAATAGGTTTCCATTCAGCTTTAATCAGACCCAAGGGCATCCCCTGGCTGCCACAGGAAAAGCTGGGGTGGGAGTTTCCAAGCAGAAATTCCACAGGATCCCACAGGAAACCAGGCAGGAAAAGAAGCTTGGAGGAGCCTAGATAGCACCAAGCGAGTCTCAGACACGTGGCCTTTTACATCCTTCAGCATCAGAGGCATCCAGAGAGGCCTCTCCTCTCTTCCATGGTGCAAGTTGGCCAATTGCAAACTCCCTGATGAATTCCAGGCTGCAAGCATTAGGTGGCTGGCTGCAGGATAAGATCTATGAGGAGGGAGAAGTTAGGCTTGGGCCAGGTGACATCATCCAAGCCGATAGGCACTTATAAAGTAAAGCAAAATCTTCATTGATGGTGACTATGTGAACACACTGACATCATTTTCATAGCAAAACGCAACATGGATTGTCTTTGCCTTCTTCCAGGATAGCTCCCCCCCCCAGTTTTCCATCTACCTTCTCCAAGGTCCAACTCTGCTTAGCTTTTAAACTCTAGCCAAGATTATCCAGGTGTTACCATCCAGCAGGGCTATTTATAAACTTTTTCTTTGCTATTGGCTGAGAGGCTGTGACATCATGGAAAGTTAACATCCCATCCACCTTCCTGCTATTAATCTCTGCACATAAGTGCAGACACAAACTCACAGAGGCAGATATGAATAGACAATGGTGTTTATCTTGGTGTCCAAAGATGCATTGCCTGCTGATTTCTGGAAGACAGCTCGCTGTTAAACGCACCTGGGAAGAGGACTGGACAGAGCTTTGAACCAGAAGCACAAAGAGGCTTTGCAGCACCTGGGAGCAGGTGTGTGACCCAATGCTGCCAAAATAATAGGCACCTGATGATGGAATCATGCAAATGCCACCATGACATGCAAACGAGTGACAGCATTTGCAAGATTAAGTCAGCAGGCCCATCTTGTCATTTTACCCTTTGTTTCCCCCCTCTGCATGGAGACATGCCTGCAGCACTCAGCAGCAACTCCTGACTTCAGAATAGAATAGAGCTGGAAGGGACCTTGGAGGTCTTCTAGTCCAACCCCCTGCTCAAGCAGGAGACCCTATATCATTTGAGACAAACGGCTGTCCAGTCTCTTCTTAAAAACTTCCAGTGATGAAACAGCCACAACTTCTGGAGGCAGGTTGTTCCACTGATTGTTTTTTTAACTGTCAGAAAGTTTCTCCTTAGTTCTAGGTTGCTTCTCTCCTTGGTCAGTTTCCATCTGTTGCTTCTTGTCCTGCCTTTAGGCGCTTTGGAGAATAGCTTGACTCCCTCTTCTTTGTGGCAACCCCTCAAATACTGGAATCATCACTGCTATTGTTATGTCCTGGGCTCTGATTGACAGAGCAGGTGCAGGAAGCTGCACTGAGACCTAGGCAGACCATGTGGCTTCCCCAGGCCAGACAGGCTGCCTCCGAGTCACTGAGCATGCGTTTGAGCGGGAGAATACATTACATTCATTGGCTGGCAACGCCCCAGGCTGACTGTATAAAAAGGGGCGCAGCCATTTTGTTCTGAGTTCTGTTTAGCTGCAAATAAAGAAGTACCTGTTTGTTACTCTGCCTCGTTCAATGTTTACCAACGCAGGAAACAGAACAGCTATCATGTCATATCATGTTCTCTTTACCAGGGATTGTGGTGCAGCTCTGGAGGGCAACTCTGAGAAAGAGCCCAGGACAGGAGCCATGTGAATGCAGATACAGTCCTCAACGTACAACCACAATTGGGACCAGAACTTCTGTTGCAAAGCAAAGCAGCTGTTAAACCAGCTACGCCTGATTTTAGAACCTTTTTTTTACCACAGTCCTTAAGCAAATCACTGCAGTTGTTGAGCAGATCAGGCGATTGTTAAACTACCCCCAATGATTTTGCTTGCTGGAAGCCACTTGGGAAGGTTGCAGATGGCTGTCCCCTGACCCCCAGGATGCTTCAACCATCATAAATACATGCTCGTTGCCAAGCACCTGAATTTTGATCATGTGATTATATTACAGGGATGATGCTGTGATGATTGTAAGTGTGAGGACTGGTTGCAAGTCACTTTCTTCAGTGCCGTTGTAATTTCAGTTGGTAAACAAATGTCGTAAGCTAAATGCTATTTGTACTCCCTCCGTTCCAAAGTACCGTTTAGCCCAGGGGTAGGCAACCTTGGCTCTTTTATGACTCGTGGACTTCAACTCCCAGAATTCCTGAGCCAGCCATACATGGCTGGCTCAGGAATTCTGGGAGTTGAAGTCCACGGGTCATAAAAGAGCCAAGGTTGCCTACCCCTGATTTAGCCTTTAAATTCAAAACTCCACATAGTGCAGCACAAAAAGAATTCAGTTTTGGAGGGGAGGGAGGTAGATCCTGGCCAGTGGAAGGCGCTATTTGAATTGCTTAAAGAGAAGGCAATAGAAAAGATAACACAAACAGAGTTTCCATGTCAAATCACCAGGTCTGCTCCCACTAGGATTTTTTTTATCCTTAACACCTGCAGGGCTGGTACAATTCAACTGGTGAAGCTTTTCCCCACCGGTGTGTTTATATAGCGGGTGAAGCTTACATGCTGCATTCCGTAAGGCTGCCCCCCCAACATCAAAAGAAAGGGATTAGACTAGAGCTTCCACGTTCCATTAGTGGCTCCATCTGAATGCTTTGGCCTCTGATCAGAACAGGAGACCCAGAAGGCTAGGCCTCCACAACTCTTTTTCTGATAGAGCCCAATCACCATCCTTTGTTGGATTTCTAGATTTCCCCCCCCCTCCCATGGGCTGCTGGACACGGAATACTCTTGGCCATTCTCTCCAGTGGCCTCCGTGCCTGGCACGCCATTGCAAATCAAGCGAAAGGGCCTCAGACCCCTGAGCCTTCTGGCCTGTCACAATGGGTTTGCATCTCCAGTTTGCTTTCTTAGTGTCAGCAAAAACTCAAGCTCCGGGAATGCAGTTGTTGGTTTTGCTCCAGCCAGCTGTGTGGATGCCAGGTGGGAAAGGCACAGAAGCAGCAGCACATGGATTCCTGCAGGCACCATCCGGAGGCACAGATACAGATGCAGACAAAAGCCCTGTCAATCAAAGGTGCTGGGAGAAGCATTCGGGGTAGCCAAGGGAGGGAGTCGTTGTACCAGTAGAACTGCTAGACAATATTTTCTCTGGTGTCGGCCCTGCCGGGATTCTTTTCTATAATCCTGCAATTCGGAGAATTCCTCGCCAGTCTTAGAGCTAATACCTCTCTTGCAGCGAAGTTCATATCGCATGGTGAACTGTGATTGCTAAATTTACCCACCATGCCAAGTTGCGCATCGCAATATGCACATTCTAGTGACTGTATTCACGCCATGCCTGAGCCCAAATGAAGTACATTGCATTTGGGGTTAGCATATTATATGTATGATCTTCCCAATAAGGAATAGAAGATTGTTGGGAAGAGGTCAGAATGGTGGGAGTGATATGCTCTGGGCCAGGTTAATTTCCTCCTATAAACTTGTTTCAGCAGTATTCTTAAACAGGGCTTTTTTTTTTCTCATAGAACGCCCAGAACGGAGTTCCGGCACCTTTTTTTGATGGAACCTTGTAGGGTAGGCAAGGCAGGTTGTATGACGTGTGTGAGTTCCGGCACCTTTTTTTTTTTTTTTTTTTAGAAAAAAAGCACTGTTCTTAAACACTCTGAACCAAAATAAGCCATCACATTTGATCACAGCATGTTATACAAACCCAGCTATGGGATCAGTTTATGGTTCAGTATGTCATGTGCATCCAGAACCTTAGATTAATTAACTAAAAGATCTGAAAGGTTACGGTTTCCCCACTGGCTATAAGAACCTGCTAAAGTATGATGATTTAGATAGGTTTTTTTAATTGTCCAGAGCTTTTCAGGCTACTGTAGAAGTAGGAGGCAAATTCAGAAAACTGAGCCTGTTACTGAAGCTCTCAACTTTTCTGTTATAAGTTTATTACTATTGCAGAGCTGTTGATTTGTTATCTCTACCAATCTTTTTGTGAGAGCAAAACATAGGTGGTTCAGGCGTAGAGGAGGTCCTCTATCTCTATCTCAACAGCTTTCTCAACATGGAAAGATGGTGAAAATTGATTTTGACTTCCTAGATAGCTACTCGATGGCCATAGTTAGGTTTTCTCTATCTTATTCCTGTCATCTACTGCTTGATGGGTTGTCTAGTTACTGTAAATCAAAATTTAACTATTCTTCTAATTTCCCAGAATTAAACACGGAGGAGATAACGTATAGAAATCATCTTCTGGGTATCAGCCTTAGTTGAGTGCTTGTATGGGTAGGTAATGTGAGCAATATTAAAGAGGACGTCTTCCATAGTTAAGTCACGAACATTGTTGGCCACCATGCAAGTCAACAGTACACATCCCTGTGCCTTGATATTTTATACAGTCACTACCCCTTACTCAGGTGGTTTTGTGCATCAGAGGAAATCAGTTACAATCCATGAAAGCTGATCACATTATAATGAATCTCTTGTTAGCTTTTCATGCCTCTTAATATGTCCATCTCTTTGGAAAACATGTAGGGTGGGGAATTTACTGCTTGCCAGATTGTGCTGAATTGCAGTTCCGAATGTGCCATGCTGTTGGCTGCGCTATCTAGGACCAGTGGGAGCCGCGGTTTGGAAACATGAAGAAAGCTTCATGGTGCCAGTGGAATTGTCACTTGGAAACAAAGACTGGAAATGTCATCCATACAAGGTTCCCTCAAGGAAAGATGTTTGGCTTACATAAATTTCCTCAAGACTTCAGCAGAGAATTGTTGGCTTCAAAGGGATCCTCCTCCCTGTTACAACAGGATTTGTAGTCGTCCTGTAATCTTCTTTGTGGATTGGGACCAGGTGAGGAAACATACCGTAGTAAGAAATGGCAAAGAAATTGGTCAACTGCTGGATTTATATTGCATCTTGCACATTAAATTCCTCCCAATCAGGGCACTCTCTAGATGTGTAGACCTGGTTCCTGGCATGCAATTATGACATTGCAGTATCCCAGGGTCATTTGATCACCATTTGGGGCCTTCTTTTCTGGCTTCCTACAAGCAAAGTCAATGGAGAATGCTTCTGGGTGCAGTTTTGTGTGCTGGTCATCACCCTTAAAGCCTTGCATGGTACAGGGCCAGATTACTTGGGGCTCCATCTGTCTCCAAGGATTTCTGCCCTTTCCACAAGGTCCAACAGAGTGGGCGTACTCCAGGTCTCCTCTATTGAACAGAGCCATCATATGGGACCAAGGAGGGGTCACTGATATTGCAGCCTCTTCCTATGGAACAGACTCCCGCCCCCTCTCCAAGATCTGGAAGGCCCCACTCTCCCGGCCTTCCAGAATACTGCTAAGTCTGACTTTTTCCTCATGCATAAGGGCCAGGATACATTAGGGCAGTGGTGGCGAACCTATGGCATGGGTGCCAGAGGCGGCACTCAGAGTTCTCTCTGTGGGCGCGCGTGCCGTCGCCCCAGTCCTGGGCCTTCAGCTGGGTTTTATAAAACCTTTTTACTTTAGGCCGCCACTGCCGTATGCAAAAAAAAAAAAGGTTCAATCAATCAGTCAATTTCAACTTCTTGCGGGGAAAAAAAAGATCTTGCAAAGTTGGAATTGATTGATTGAACTTTTTAGTCCCACCCAGTCTGCCGTTACCACCGCAGCCACGCCCAGCCAATGGGCCATGCCCACCCAATGGGCCACACCCACCCGGCACCTGACGATGGATAAGTGATTTTTGGGTTGCAGTTTGGGCATTCGGTGTCAAAAAGGTTCGCCATCACTGTATTAGGGGAACCCAATTTACACATGTTTGTTTTTTGGCATTGCTATATAGTGCCTCACTTTTCTTTTTTTGCATTAGATTATTATAATTGACTATGGGATTTGTATAATTGGCTTTTCATGTATTGTTTGCTGCCCAGAATAATGTATTTAAGACGGCCAGTAATATTTTCTAAATAAATAAATTCCCATAATTCAGGATGGACACTTCCCGTGGCAGAACGCATCCAGGTCGAGAAAGATGGCATTGTTGTATTTAAATATGGTTGGCCATTATATGTTAATTGCAAAATTTGGGTGATCACTAGGTGGTTGTTTTAGAGTACTGTAGCCTGTTTATTTAGTGACCATTCAAAGCTACAACTGCACTGAAAAAAGTGACTTATGACCATTTTTCACATTGCAGCATCTCCATGGTCATGTGATCCAAATTGGAATGCTTGGCAACTGACTCATATTTATGACGGTTGCAGTGTCCCCGGGGTCATGTGATCACCTTCTGTGACCTCCTGACCACCAAAATCAATGGGGAAGCCAGATTCATTTAACAACCGTGTTACTAACTGAACAACTGCAGAGATTCACTTAACAACTGTGGCAAAAAAGGTTGTAAAATGGGACAAAACTCACTTAACAAATCTCTCACTTAACAACAGAAATTTTGGGTGTAAGTTGAGGACTACTTGTATAATGCACTTTGGCTTTAGCTTATTATATTATTACACTATAATTGATACTATGCTAGTCTCAATTAATGACCAAAATTAGGATCATAATTTCTGCTCTCAACTTGTTTTACAGCCAACAACGGTCTCTAAATTGCCTATGGAAGGCATCCTCTTTGGCATTACTGGAGGCTAAAACATATAAGGAACGGTTACTGGAATTGGGTATGTCTAGTTTAATGAAGAGAAGGACGAGGGGGGACATGATAGCAGTGTTCCAATATCTCAGGGGCTGCCATAAAGAAGAGGGAGTCAAGCTATTCTCCAAAGCACCTGAAGGCAGGACAAGAAGCAACGGATGGAAACTAATCAAGGAGAGAAGCAACCTAGAACTAAGGAGAAACTTCCTGACAGTGGAAATTAACCAGTGGAATAACCTGCCTCCAGAAGTGGTGAATGCTCCAACACTGGAAATTTTTAAGAAGAGACTGGACAGCCATTTGTCTGAAATGGTATAGGGTTTCCTGCCTGAGCAGGGGGTTGGACTTTATTATTATTATTATTATTATTATTATTATTATTATTATTATTATTATTATTATTATTATTATTATTATTATTACTACTACTACTACTACTACTACTACTACTACTACTACTACTACTACTACTACACTCACCCATATGCACAGTCAACTAAATCTGATACCTGGGAAATCATAAATGTGATGTCTCATGACCATGCTGTTTGGTGATGGAAATTCCAGCACTTCCAGTTGCTGTCTTTAAGTGAATCACCACAGATTGTTAAGTGAGTACATCCTGTGGTTGCCATTTGCAACCTCCTGCCATCTTCCAGGTTGACTTTGCTGCTATGATGTCACAATTCCAAACCGGCAGTCAAATGCCCAAATCATGATCACGTGACTGCAGGGATGTAAATACAAAGACCAGTTGCAAGTACCACTTGTTCAACACCATCCTAAGTTTGAACAGTTGCTGGATGAGTGTTAAATAAAGATCACATGTATGCAAATTCAGCCATTGTGGGCTGTAATTCTCCTTCAAACCAAGCATGGTTCCTAACGTCTAAGTACATCCATTGTTTAGCAAAACTGTAAATCATATTTTGCTCGTTCTGAGACTTTTTTCAACTTCCCAGTCTAGCCAACAGCCTTGGGATCTCCTGGTGACCTCTCATCCAATTTCTAATCATTTCTGACCATGCTTTGTTTTCTGAGATCACTCAAGAATGGCCAGTGCTGCTTCCTGCTGCAATATTTAACCAGAATCACTAGTCTTGTATGTGAACAAGGCTATTATAGCTGGTTTCACAATCTGTTGTTCAGCAGAATATGTGAATAGGTTATTGGGAAGTAGTACTTCTCTTTAACATCCGCTCCTCTCTTTACATCCCCATTATCTCGGTCAAGAAATCGCTGTGTGTATCACGTGCGGTTACACTTGTACTTTTGAACTTGGGCAAGCTGTTTTTCTATTCCTCTTTCCCTTTAGCTGATCTTAGGATGGGGCCCCAGTACACACCCCATGCCAAGCTGCCCCTGGCGTCATTGCAGTTCCTGCTTTGGTTACCACTTCCTCCTGCACCCATACACGATGCATTTCCCATTTCATCTGATCCCTGCAGTTCTTCTTTTGAGAAGTTGTCTTATTGTGCCAATATGGTTTCTCAGACCTAGCGGAGAGTATCCAGCCACAATTAAAAGGCAAACATGCCAGACACCGAAATCTGGCCTTAAACACTCAAGTCCATCTCTCACACGTGTCCCTGTCATTGCCATTTTGAGGGTCAAAGTAATGCCAGAAGGTAAATGTGTGCATGAGGGGGAGAACCATAGCCCCTCAATTGCTTGATAGCAATAGCACTTAGACTCATATACTATTTCACAGTGCTTTACAGCCCTCTCTGAGCGGTTTAGAGAGTCAGCGTATTGCCCCCAACAATCTGGGTCCTCATTTTACCGACCTTAGAAGGATGGAAGGCTGAGTCAACCTTGAGTGGGTCAGAGAGATGTTTGCTAATTACAGAGATACCCAAGATACAGTACTATATTTAGTTAACAGTAAAGGGCGGACAAGAGAAAAATTGAATGGGCACATTGCACACAAATATATTTTTATCTTTTCTTTTGTCAGGGCTTTGCTTTCTAGATATGGAATTATGTCTGTTTGTATACATAATTTCAAAAGCACACACCTTTCTAAATACAGTATATCGCATTCATATGAATCACTGTGGGCCACTCAGACTTGGCAACGAAGCTTCCAAAGAGCCAAAAGACAGAGGCTTTGGCCTGATAATCATGATCATTACGCTTGATCTATGACAAATAAACTATATCAGAACACATTTGTTCAGAGACCTAATTCAATGTATTTCACACTTTTCCATTAGTCTCTATAGCTCGTGCATGGGGCAGTCTTTCATGTGGTGTCTAGGGATAATGGGAATTGTAATGTGACACATTTAGAGGTCAACAGGTTGAGAAGAATAAGGAGCAAGTCAATTAAATTAATTCCTCCCGTCTGTTCCTTGTTTCTGTGCCAAGTCAATGGTAGAAGCTTATGTCTAAAATAATAAGCATTAATTACATCCTAATTTAAAGTCCTCATTCAGGCAAGATGTCCCATCTACATTTTTCAAATATATCTCATCACATTGAGGGATAAGTATGTAATTGAGTGGTAACTACCGGTAATATATTGAAATATACTTAGTGACTTTGCTCTTTTCTCTCAGCTGTTACTTTTCCCAAACGCAGCTTCTAGCAAGTTTGAGAAGGTCAAATCAGCTAGTAGGCATTTTGGGATGTATGAAAAATTGGTAGCAGGGACAAACTGGAGACAGAAAAGGAAAAATGGCACAGTGTCAAATTTAAGCAAATCCTTTTAAATAAAAAAGGTAAGAGAATCTCTCCTGGCCCAACTCTGAGAATTTTCTAAAACTGAAAAGCAACTCCTAGGTACCCAAAGCTGGACTTCTTTTGTTTTTCCTTAAAGATGTTTCGCTTCCCATCCAAGAAGCTTCTTCAGAATGGACTGAAGAGGATTCTTGGATGAGAAGCCAAATGTCTTTAAGGAAAAACAAAGAAAGGGACAACCATGACTTGGATGACTAAGAATTTCCATAGACATCCTATTAGGTAGACTTTCCTCTCAGTATTGAGGACAAATTCTCTTGTGCATCTATTTGATATATTACAGAGAGAAACTGAGCAGTTAGAAGGAAGTCTAAGAACAAGATGTCCATTTTGTTTTCCACGTGAAACAAAATCTTTCCTAAGAACAAGATGCTTTTCTGTTTCCTATGTGAAAAGGTCAAGATGTTTCCTTAAATTCCATCAGCAGTTCTGCATAACTCTCACTGCAGAAACCAGAAAAGAGAAGCAAGAACTAAACACATATGATGTCATGTCCTGGGGAAGCAAAATTTGGAAAGGCACCAACTTTCATATAGCAGTGTACAGCAGCCTAAGGGTTGTAGCCCATGATTCCTTCCCTCCTTAGTAAGCTGGAATGCATAGGTCTGATAAAAAAGGTCATCATTTTCTTCTTAAAGCAGATATGATAATTCAACATGGGTATACAAGGATGGATTATAGAAGACACTGGTAGTAGCAGCTGAGGTGAAAGCTAAATGGCAAATATTAATATCCCCACTATTTTTCTTTTCTAATGTATCACCAGTTGAATCTCAGTCTCATCTCAATATTTGGTAAATAATAATAACAATAACAACAACAACAACAACAACAGTAACAACAACACAACAACAACAACAACAACAACAACAACAACAACAACAATAATAATAATAATAATAATAATAATAATAATAATAATAATAATAATAATAATAATAATAATAATAATAATAATGTAATAAAGTTGGAAGGGACCTTGGAGGTCACCTAGTCCAATCCCCTGCTCAGGCAGGAAACCCTATACCATTTCAGACAAATGGCTGTCCAGTCTCTTCTTAAAAACTTCCAGTGTTGGAGCATTCACAGCTTCTGGAGGCAGGTTGTTCCACTGGTTAATTGTTCTAACTGTCAGGAAGTTTCTCCTTAGTTCTAGGTTGCTTCTCTCCTTGATCAGTTTCCACCTGTTGCTTCTCGTTCTGCCTTCAGGCGCTTTGGAGAATAGCTTGACTCCCTCTTCTTTGTGGCAGCCCCTGAGGTATTGGAACCCTGCTATCATGTCCCCCCTCGTCCTTCTCTTCATTAAACTAGACATACCCAATTCCAGCAACCGTTCCTCATATGAATAGCTTTATTTTTAAACAGATGTATATATTTCTCAATTTCTCTACAGGGCTCCTCATACAGTCTGCAATGCAGCTTCTTGAGGCCAAGATGACAAACGTTTGAGAGAATTCAGTATATAAAGTGAATTCACTGTATTTTTGTGTACTCAATACATTCTTGGCTGACAATTTTTGTAAATTCAGTGAGAATAGTTTAAAGGATCTTTAAGTATACTTTCCAGATTTTCAAACAAAAGGAATTTATAAAGGTAAGGGAACGATAATAATAAATCATTTAGGATATTTCACCACTAGTATAGAATTTAAATGTCAGTGATATCCTGAATTCATTAGGTTTTTCAAATGCTTGAAAACCCTAATGTAAACTATTAAACCACAGAACAAGCTGTTGCTAAAGTGTTTGTTGCTTTGAATAACAAAAAAAATTGCAGTAATATCTTTATGTCAGACATTAGGAACTTCTAATTTTCTGCAGGCTTTCAGCCCCAGCCAGCACTACTAACAGCTCTGGATGATGGGGTCTGAAACTCAGCAACTAATGGTGAGCCATGATTTTGCCATTCCTTTACTCCGAGAAGTTGCTGAAGTATCCTTACATAGAAAGGCGTTTGAATTTCTCAGAGTAATCTTTTAGGTTAGGACCAGGAAGCAAATACAAATAACTGCACAGAATGGAAAAGTTTCCAACTCTGTGGTTGTGGTTACACAATGAGTGACAAGCTGCTATTAGCTCAGAAAGATAAATGGATCCCAATGGCACCAGACAGTAGGTTCCCTCCTGGGCCTAACAGTTTTATTAGGGAATTTTGGTTAGAACTGAAACACAGTTGGAAAACTATAAACCATAGCTATACTATTTTCTCNGCTTGTAATCACACAATTCCATTGGCTGGCAAGACCCTGTTGCTAGTTAGCCAACCAGCAACGGGCATGAAACTGTATGCAGATGGAGAAAGGCAATCACCCTTAATGGGCGATGAATGGTGAAGGGCAATCACCCTTAATGGGTGATCAGGATATGCATAGGGGATTAAGGGGGGGGGAATACAGAGAACACAACAGTCAAATTTAAGCAAATCCTTTTAAATAAAAAAGGTAAGAGAATCTCTCCTGGCCCAACTCTGAGAATTTTCTAAAACTGAAAAGCAACTCCTAGGTACCCAAAGCTGGACTTCTTTTGTTTTTCCTTAAAGATGTTTCGGTTCCCATCCAAGAAGCTTCTTCAGAATGGACTGAAGAGGATTCTTGGATGAGAAGCCAAATGTCTTTAAGGAAAAACAAAGAAAGGGACAACCATGACTTGGATGACTAAGAATTTCCATAGACATCCTATTAGATAGACTTTCCTCTCAGTATTGAGGACAAATTCTCTTGTGCATCTATTTGATATATTACAGAGAGAAACTGAGCAGTTAGAAGGAAGTCTAAGAACAAGATGTCCATTTTGTTTTCCACGTGAAACAAAATCTTTCCTAAGAACAAGATGCTTTTCTGTTTCCTATGTGAAAAGGTCAAGATGTTTCCTTAAATTCCATCAGCAGTTCTGCATAACTCTCACTGCAGAAACCAGAAAAGAGAAGCAAGAACTGAACACATATGATGTCATGTCCTGGGGAAGCAAAATTTGGAAAGGCACCAACTTTCATATAGCAGTGTACAGCAGCCTAAGGGTTGTAGCCCATGATTCCTTCCCTCCTTAGTAAGCTGGAATGCATAGGTCTGATAAAAAAGGTCATCATTTTCTTCTTAAAGCAGATATGATAATTCAACATGGGTATACAAGGATGGATTATAGAAGACACTGGTAGTAGCAGCTGAGGTGGAAGCTAAATGGCAAATATTAATATCCCCACTATTTTTCTTTTCTAATGTATCACCAGTTGAATCTCAGTCTCATCTCAATATTTGGTAAATAACAACAATAACAACAACAATAACAACAATAACAACAACAACAATAACAATAACACCACCACCACCAACAATAATAATAATAATAATAATGTAATAAAGTTGGAAGGGACCTTGGAGGTCACCTAGTCCAATCCCCTGCTCAGGCAGGAAACCCTATACCAGTGATGGCGAACCTTTTAGAGACCAAGTGCCCAAAAACTGCCCCGCCCCCGGCCTGCCCCCACTCCACCTGCCCACCCCCGCCCTGCTCCACCCTCACCCCGCCCGCCCTCAGGGCCATCCATGGCCTGCCGCAGATCGCCCAGGCAGCCCTGCAGCGCCATGGTGGCCACACCCTCTGCCTGTGCCCCGCAGCATCATGTGCTGTCCAACTGCCATGTGCTTGGCTGCGCTGCTCCGTGTGGGCCACACCCGAGAGTGACTCTCCTCCGGGGGGGCTGCTGGTGAGGAGTGGGCTGCGGGGAGAGGCGGGGCTGGGGCAACAGTGTGCGTGCCCACAGAGAGGGTTCCGAGTGCCGCCTCTGGCACTTGTGCCATAGGTTCGCCACCACTGCCCTATACCATTTCAGACAAATGGCTGTCCAGTCTCTTCTTAAAAACTTCCAGTGTTGGAGCATTCATAGCTTCTGGAGGCAGGTTGTTCCACTGGTTAATTGTTCTAACTGTCAGGAAGTTTCTCCTTAGTTCTAGGTTGCTTCTCTCCTTGATTAGTTTCCACCCGTTGCTTCTCGTCCTGCCTTCAGGCGCCTTGGAGAATAGCTTGACTCCTTCTTCTTTGTGGCAGCCCCTGAGATATTGGAACACTGCTATCATGTCCCCCCTCGTCCTTCTCTTCATTAAACTAGACATACCCAATTCCAGCAACCGTTCCTCATATGAATAGCTTTATTTTTAAACAGATGTATATATTTCTCAATTTCTCTGCAGGGCTCCTCATACAGTCTGCAATGCAGCTTCTTGAGGCCAAGATGACAAACGTTTGAGAGAATTCAGTATATAAAGTGAATTCACTGTATTTTTGTGTACTCAATACATTCTTGGCTGAGAACTTTTGTAAATTCAGTGAGAATAGTTTAAAGGATCTTTAAGTATACTTTCCAGATTTTCAAACAAAAGGAATTTATAAAGGTAAGGGAACGATAATAATAAATCATTTAGGATATTTCACCACTAGTATAGAATTTAAATGTCAGTAATATCCTGAATTCATTAGGTTCTTTAAATGCTTGAAAACCCTAATGTAAACTATTAAACCACAGAAAAAAGCTGTTGCTAAAGTGTTTGTTGCTTTGAATCACAAAAAAAATTGCAGTAATATCTTTATGTCAGACATTAGGAACTTCTAATTTTCTGCAGGCTTTCAGCCCCAGACAGCACTACTAACAGCTCTGGATGATGGGGTCTGAAACTCAGCAACTAATGGTGAACCATGATTTTGCCATTCCTTTACTCTGAGAAGTTGCTGAAGTATCCTTACATAGAAAGGCGTTTGAATTTCTCAGAGTAATCTTTTAGGTTAGGACCAGGAAGCAAATACAAATAACCGCACAGAATGGAAAAGTTTCCAACTCTGTGGTTGTGGTTACACAATGAGTGACAAGCTGCTATTAGCTCAGAAAGATAAATGGATCCCAATGGCACCAGACAGTAGGTTCCCTCCTGGGCCTAACAGTTTTATTAGGGAATTTTGGTTAGAACTGAAACACAGTTGGAAAACTATAAACCATAGCTATACTATTTTCTC
>NW_015386227.1:775851-788099 GCF_001527695.2 Protobothrops mucrosquamatus
GCACAGAATGGAAAAGTTTCCAACTCTGTGGTTGTGGTTACACAATGAGTGACAAGCTGCTATTAGCTCAGAAAGATAAATGGATCCCAATGGCACCAGACAGTAGGTTCCCTCCTGGGCCTAACAGTTTTATTAGGGAATTTTGGTTAGAACTGAAACACAGTTGGAAAACTATAAACCATAGCTATACTATTTTCTCTTTCTTTTTGCACTTAATGCAATATGAGGCAAATTATTAATGTAGGCAGGTTTAATATTGCCACAGCAACATTGGATGATATTATAAAACTCTTCAGAAATAATAATAATAATAATAATAATAATAATAATAATAATAATAATAATAATAATAATAATAATAATAATAATAAAAATTGGAAGGGACCTTGGAGGTCACCGCTTCTGGAGGCAGGTTGTTCCATTGGTTAATTGTTCTAACTGTCAGGAAGTTTCTCCTTAGTTCTAGGTTGCTTCTCTCCTTGATGAGTTTCCACCCGTTGCTTCTCGTCCTGCCTTCAGGCGCCTTGGAGAATAGCTTGACTAACAATAGTAACTATGTACCATAGTGCAGTGTTTCTCAATCTTGACAACTTGAAGATGCGTAGAGTTCAATTTCCAGATTCTGGGACTTGAAGTCCACACGTCTTAACGTTGCTGACCTCTGTTCAAAGTAAAAAAGGGGGCAGTTTTTCCACTGAGTCAGATTAGAAAGGTGATGAACTAGGAACCAAAAGCTATAAAATAGCTTTAATTCAGTTTTTTTTAAATCCATCAAATAAAATTTGATTTGCAATTAATCTGTATCATATCAAGAATTTAAATAATGCAAACTATATTATGCTAATTTTAAGAATCTGATGCATTGGAACTGTAAATGCATACTATACTGCACTTCAAGAATGTTTAGATTAATATATGTTGCTAAAAATTGTTTTCCATGGAATGAAAAAATTAATTTGAAAAACCAGGTAGGTTTTTAGAACTGCTCACAGAACATATCAAGAAACTAATTTGCCAGCGTATAAAATGAATTATTCCACCTCATCCCCCTCTTATGGAGGCTCCATCTTAAAACCTGAAACTTTTATTGGTATAATGATGGAAAATAATTTACTGCCAAGAATCTTTTAATAAAAGTTGCCATTTCTCTTGAGCGTTCACTGTGGGGGGTTTTTTTGTAGGGCTCCCAGCCTGTGGAAATCTGAATGACTCAGGATCTGGAGCTTTGCAGCCCAGATTTTGTAGTCCTTTAAAGTAACACTACAGTACTGTAAATAGAACTGCCAGGTGTCCAAGTACTATGGCAATGGAGCCAGGTGAGTGTTTTGATATCAGCAACACCTGCTTAGTACAAGTGCTTTCTTTGTGCTATTTATAGACTTAATCTTCTCCCCCACTTCAGCTCCTGCTCATGATTGCATAGGAACCATCAACGGCCACCTCCCAATAGCCTTGTCTTACCTGGGTCATCACCTGCAGATTCCTTAAAGGCACTGTTCTCTTCAGCCACTTTTGTTGCTAAAACTAGAAAGCAAGTACATAAGTGGTACAAGAAGTGGGATCTTCTCTCTTGCTCCAACAGCCACCTCCAACATAAAATGCCCCCAGCCAGGGCTCCAAGCCAACCTGCTGATGGAAGCAGTGGGGGTGGGGGCTTTGAGCAATCTTTTCAGTAGTTAGAAGGGCCTTTGATTAATATTTCTAGTTCTTTGAAGTAACAAGCAAGAATGTGAAATTCTGATAAGGACCAGCTCAAACCAACTGAAGTCTGTACCAAAATTTGAACTTTATTAACTTCAAAACTAATTATAATGTGCAAAACGCACCCCCTGAATATGCAATTGGGCATTAACAAGATTGTGCTAAGAATATTATGGGATGCTATGAAATGTTACATAGTACACATCAAGCTATTGAGCAGGCCTACTAGATCACAGATGAGTCAAATGATGCCAACCAGTGAAAGAACACAATCCAAACCCAATGTGTTTGAACTGTATGTAGAGTGACCAAGCAATCCAACTTTTCAACTTGTATCCATTGAGGTCTCTTTGGAGGCCGTGCGAGTCTGGATGGGGAGGAACAGGCTTCGACTCAACCCGTCCAAGACTGAGTGGCTGTGGTTTCCAGCGTCACGTCATAGCCAGTTGGTTCCATCTCTGGCTATCGGGGGCGAGTCATTAGCTCCCGCGGAGAGGGCCCGCAACCTGGGCGTCCTCCTGGATGCTCGGCTGTCTTTAGACGATCATGTGACGGCCGTGGCCAGGGGGGCTTTTCATCAGGCTCGCCTGATACGCCAGTTGCACCCCTTTCTGGATTGGGACGCCCTACGCACGGTCACTCAAGCCCTCGTTGTTTGCCGCCTGGACTATTGCAATGCTCTCTACATGGGGCTCCCCTTGAGGTGCACCTGGAGGCTCCAGCTAGTTCAGAATGCGGCTGCGCGGGGGATTTTGGGGGCCTCTAGAACGAGGGTACATTGTGGAGAGGACGCGCTCGACGTGACCGACGGCCACCGGAAGGCCCACGCGAAGTTCCACAATCATTGTTGAAAATTTGCGCTCCATGGCAATGGACCTAGGTATTTGCAAGACCGCCTCCTACCAAATATCTCCCTTCGACCAGTCCGCTCCCACAGAGAGGGCCTCCTTAGGGTACCATCGGCCAGCCAATGCCGGCTGGCGACCCCCAGGGGGAGAGCCTTCTCTGTGGCAGCTCCTGCCCTCTGGAATGACCTGCCCCCCGACCTACGTACAATTGCAGACCTGCGCCTCTTCCGCCGAGCCCTGAAAACTCATCTGTTCCATGCGGGCGGCCTGGCGTAGTTTTGACTAGGTTTTGTTAGGGGTTTTATATTTTAGAGCAGGCTTTTATGTAATATTTACTGTGATTTTTATTATTGCCTGTTCACCGCCCTGAGTCCCGTAAGGGAGATAGGGCGGTATATAAATTTAAATAATAATAATAATAATAATAATAATAATAATAATAATAATAATAATAATAATAATAATAATAATAATAATAATAATAATGCACAACAAGATATTAATCTACCTTTCCGATGTGGATCTGTTTGGGCAAAGGCACACCAGGCTAAGAATCTTGGTGACATTTACAGCTAACGTGGCAGAGCCAGCTTTTGAGGCCCTTTAGGGAGGACAAAAGGATGAGGGTGGAGCTTACCTCTAGGGCAGGGGTAGGCAACCTTGGCTCTTTTATGACTCGTGGACTTCAACTCCCAGAATTCCTGAGCCAGCCATGCTGAGGGGAAAGGGAGAGGTTTCCAAGCTGAGCCATGCTGGCTCAGGAATTCTGGGAGTTGAAGTCCATGAGTCATAAAAGAGCCAAGGTTGCCTATCCCTGCTCTAGGGGCACAATGTTCCAAAGGGCAAAAAAAAAAAAAAAAATCATGGCAGAAAAGGTTCTTCTCCTGGACCTTGCCACCAGACAAAATTCCTTGGTTGGAAGCTGTGCAGCATATACCCCTTCTGCCAGGATTAAAATAAAATTTTTTGATAGAAGAACCTTGTGATGAGATGGGCGGCAAACAAATTTAATAAATAATAAATGGCATCACTTTTGTCGGTCCAGTTCTGCGCACACACGTGTTTGTCCTAAGTGCAGAGGCAGATATTCTCCAATAAAGGAACAAAACTTTGAAACTTTCAAGAGAGGAAAACAGCAATTTGGTTTGGCCAACATTGATGGGTTGGCTTGTACGCTAGATAAGCCCAGATATAACCATCTCTGCTCAGAGAAGGCTGTTTACACTCATATTCAGCCATCACCCAGCAATGGGGTACCAGCAGCCTTCGGATAGTGAACTACAATTCCCAGCAGACCTAGGAAGTACAGCTGTCTACTCTTGGCCTGAAGTATTGAATCATCTCCATGTAAGAATCAAGCTTCAGGTACTGCATTTTGCAGATTGGAGCTTAAACAATCCTGACTTCGATATGGAGAGGCTTGATCCAGTTTTTTCTGCATCACCTGCATGCTTTTATGCCTGGCATTTCACGCGACGGTTTCTGAAGCTACTTTTTAAATTTCCCCAAATGGCACCAAAGATATTTTATAGACAAGGCTTTATTAATTACTGTGCAATCACGGTGTCCGTCCTCAACTTTGCAAGGGAGAACTGTTACAGCAATCTGCTCTCAGGAAAAGGGACGCCACCAGAGAGCATGCTGTATTTCCTCAAAACAACTCAGCTCTGCTGTTACAAATCTCTCTTAATGAAAGCAGGTGGTCTGCAACTTTATCTTAAAGCTAGAGACTGAGGGGGATTAGGGTTCCCTCTCAGGAGAAAAACAAAATGCCTTCCACACAGCATGATGTGTGGAACCTACCATGATGTTTTTCCCTTTCCCCCCTGGGCAACCCCTCCATCACAAAGCTTTGTTAGGACCAGTGCTTATTTTGAAAAGAAAAAAAAAGGTGCCAGAACTCACACACTTCATACAACCTGCCTTGCCTACCCTACAAGGTTCCATCCAAAAAAGGTGCCGGAACTCCGTTCTGGCCGTTCTATGAGGAAAAAAAGCCCTGGTTAGGACAATACTAGTCAAAACCTTGAAAGTTCTACTTGCTGATATCTGGTCTTCAGGCAGTCACTAAGTGCACAGCCACAAAGATCCTGAGGAAAAACTGGCTACTTTCCTTGGGCTAGGAGGGTGAAAGATGCAATTGGAAAAGGCAGTGGATTTGTAAACCTGCCTTATTCCCAGATGTACTGACTGAGATTAATGGAAAAGGCTTTGCCAAGAGTCCACAGACACCCAGCTAAGCTTGTATTTCTTTGACCAAGCAAAACAGTTGGTCTCCACTTGGCAGGTAACAGATGGGGTGGGGATCCTTTAAGTTAATTAACACTAGGATGCTGCATAAGCCTCCTCAACCCCTGGTCTGCCAAACAGCCAATTAATTTGCTAATTATGAGGTATCCTTGGTCGAAAACAAGGACAAGAATCTTGGTGAACTTAGCAGAAGAGGGTGAGCATGCCCAGTTTTTGAAGGTAGCTTTTTTAAAAAAGGCAAAACAAGTGGTTTTGGGGGTAACAACAGGCCAACTCAACTACTGTAATGGGAAGATGGTCTTTGTAGAGAACAGATGCAAGATGCTATGCTACAATTTCTCCTTCAAAGAGTTCCAGCTGCCCACATTTTAAGGCGCTATTATCACCAACACTGCTGCCTACTTCCCCAAGGTAAAGTTTTAATTTACATTTAAAAAGAGCCACGGTGGCGCAGTGGTTGGAATGCAGTATTGCGGGCTAATTCAGCTCACTGCCAGGAGTTCAATCCTGACTGGCTCAAGGTTGACTCAGCCTTCCATCCTTCTGAGGTCGGTAAAATGAGGAGTCAGATTGTTGGGGGGAAATATACTGACTCTGTAAACTGCTTAGAGAGGGCTGTAAAGCACTGTGAAGTGGTATATAAGTCTATTGATATTGCCAATTGGAGGGAAGAATCCCAACGGGCCACATTAATCCAAGAGGTTTTGCAAGAATGCAAGTGGTTGAATCTCCCTCTAAGTGCCGACTAGGAATAGATTTGAAAAAGCAAAATTAGAAGCACAGACCTGTGACTAAGACTTTTTTTAAGTTTTGTAAGTGCTACCAGTAATCCTCAACCTCCAACCATTCATTTAGCAACCATTTGAAATTACAATGGCACTGAAAAGAATGCCTTGCAGCTGGTTCTCACACAACCATCACATCATTCCTGTGGTCATGCGATCAAAATTCTGGTGTTCGGCCACTAGCATGTATTTGACAACTGCAGGGTCCTTGGGTCATGCGATCTCCAAGTGTGACCTTCCCAGCTGGCTTCCAACAGGCAAAATCAATGGGGAAGCCAGACTCATTTAACAATTGTGGCAAAAAAAAAAGGTTGTAAAATTGGGCACAACTTACTTAACAACCGCCTTGCTTAGCAAGGGAAGTTCCAGTCCAAATTGTGGTCATAAGTTGAAAACTATCTGTATTTATTTATATAAGTGGTCTTCAAACTTGGCAGCTTTAAGACTTGTGGACTTCAACTCCCATAATTCCTCAGCCAGCCATGAGGAATTCTGGGAGTTAAAGTCCACAAGTCTTAAAGCTGCCAAGTTTGAAAACCCCTGATTTATATCAAGCTCTAGGAACACCTCTGATAGGAAATGGTCAGAATTCTCTGATTTTGGCATAAGAGCCCAGTGTGAGAACAACTGTGATTTCTTCAATAAACCATGGTTGAGCAAACCCTATCGTAATATAATTCAAGAACTCAATCATTGATTGAAAACGGCTTCATGTCAATAGAATTATAATTTTGGCTTCTTATACCGGGAATTAAAATGCAGTGGGGCCGATTTCTGTAATATGTATAAAGCTGCACAGTTGCCCAGTGTCTTGTTGGGGAATGTGTGCTTGTGTATCTCTGTGTGCATGCCTTTCTCACACACAAGAGCCGGGTGTGATACATTTGCTGAATTTAGGGCCATGTTTCCAAATACAGAATTCTTGTAAACGTACCGTGCAGTAGAACTAGTGTTTATAGGTATGTATAGTGGAACCAGTGGTTGCAAGTACATAGTGAAGTAGTAATTCTCTTCTGTTTAGAGGGTGCCTCTTCCCCTCCGACTTTAGATTTTATCACAATGAGCTTCCTGGAATCAGTCAAGAGTGATCTCTATCAGGCATCCGGCTGCTGGAAGGTGAATAGTGCTACTGACAGTGCTACAAGAAATCTTGAGTCCGGCAAAATTCAGGATTTTCCATACATTGTGTCCAAGCCTGGATGGAAACCTACATCTACAGTCATAGGAGCAAGGCCATACCAGAGTCATTTCAATACAGAGGCAAGATGCCCCCTGTTTTGTCCAAAGTTAAATTTAACTACTCCACTTTGGATCTAGATTGAGGTCATGGTCAGGTTCCACAGGCAGAAGTCGAGCCGCCAGATTGAGGACCACTTGGCTGTAAAAGAAGCCAGAGGCTGTGGGGAAGCAAATGTGTGAACTCAAGTTGCATGAAGGAATGCTGAAGAACCACTGGGTCACTTGGGGCTCAGCAACAGCTGGATAAGCTCAAAGTTTTGGCAGCAGAACATTCAGAGAAGCTCCTACCAATTAGGGATGGGGAACTATGGCTCCTTTATGACTTGTGGACTTCAACTCCCAGAATTCCTGAGCCATGCTGGCTCAGGAATTCTGGGAGTTGAAGTCCACAAGTCATAAAGGAGCCATAGTTCCCCACCTTTGCTCTAAGTATTGTTCTTCTGCCCAATAAGACAATTGGCCTTGGCTTGGACTGGGCAGCATTAACATCCTGCACTTTTGTGGCCCAAGTCTTCTCTGTAGCTTGAAGAACTTCCAAGTCAAGAGGTCATCTTCTTCGGTTTCTTGAGAAAATCCAAGCAGAAGATGGTTGAAGAGCTCCAAGGCCTACCTTGCTGTTTGCAAGACCCATAGAAAATGAGAGCACTACTATCTGAATGCAAAACATCTCACAAGTTTTATCCAAAAGTTTACAGTGGAAACATAGCTGCACATGTCTGTACAAAAATCCAACTCTGAATAAGGTTTTTATGCATAAGTAAGCTGAACACAGTTATTGGCACACAGTGCCTCCCTAAATTGCTGGCCTTGCTTTGTTTGTTTGTTGCTTTTTCCCCCCTTTAGCATCTCTTTTGAGAAATATCTGTCAGGGTGCACAACGGCCACTCTTTTCCCGTCTGCGCTGTGTCACCCCTCCTCCCCTCTTCCTGCAGTTATTTCCTGAGAGATAAAGTTAAAAACAAAAAACCAGAAAGCTGCCCTTTGGTTTCCCTCACACAAGGCATTTGCTGGTGAGAGATTGGAACATTCAGACACGAAGCCGTTTTCAGAGGCACGGTTCTGCTCTGAGGACTTCGCTTAGGCCAGGAATATGGCTCATCAAATGTCGCTAAACTACAATTCCCAAGAGCCTTTGCTGGCAGAGCAGATAATAAAGGGTGCCGGGAGTTGTAGCGCAGTGGCATATGGAAGATCACAAATCACCTTTTGTCTAAGGTTTTAGACAAACACCTTTTTTGTTTTGTCTAAAGATTGCCCAGCCTTCCTCAATCTGGCACCTTCTAGATATGCTGGATTACAATTAAGACTGATTGATCTTTATGTCTATGTCTGTCTATGTCCTGTTCTCCCTTTCTCCTTCTATAGCTTTAAGCAGTCCTTAGAAAGATGCTGCATTGAGGTTTGGGCAGGGTAGCCACAAGTTTCATTCTGCCTACGCCCGGCCTTCATAATATCCAACTACCCTGCTAATCCAGATCTTTTAAGATTCGGCTCTCTTGGAAATTAAGGTGATCTTATTTAACTTCCCCTGTTTCTCTTCCTAAGCAGTCCTGAGAATTACTGTTTAATTCAGCAGGAGCAAAGTGGGGACTCCTGACAGAGCCAATCTTTTACAAACTTGGAGAAAAGTCGGTAAAACTAGAATAAACTGAATTTATTAAACTGAACGTTGGACTTCCTGTTGGTCTATTGGCCTTTCAAGTAGAATTAGGGTACGCTGCAAGAGAAAAATGTAACACCAACACCTCTTTTCTTATAGATTTTCCTTTCAAAGTTGCTCTAGAATAAGGAGAGGAAAAATGTGTAGTAACATCTGGATTTTTTTAAAGACTGGAGGGAGGTTGTGGGGAGTTGCTGCAGCTTCTGGAGGTAATGAGACAGACAGGATGTGGCTCCCCAGAGCAGATATAGATACAGAGCAGCTCAGAAACCACATTTATACAAACTGGGGGGGGGGGGAGGAGGGGGTTGGGAGTTCCCCATTCATCGGCCTTCCCAGCAGGAGGGAAAATATCTGCTGCTATAGACTTATGGGCTGACTGCAAGACATGGACTCCCAAATTGGATTAAGTGTTCCTTCTTCTAAGCACAGTTCAGAATCGGCCTGGCCCCAAGTGTAAGGGAAAGATTGAACTTGATGTGCATAAAACCCCTGGCAGTCTTGCCCTTCAACACTTAAAAATACAAAACCAAAATGCAGAAAATATCTTGGGAGTTCTTGCTACTTCATGGCCACTTACCGAGGCCGGTTTCATGCGCAGCTCACTCCCATCCTGTAGCTGAGCCTTCTAAATGTAATGCAAATTTCCAGCCAACGTGGCCAAAGACAAGGCTAAACGGGAATTCTGGGACTTGAAGTCCCAATGCATCTGGAGGGTGTCCAATAAGAGAAGGTGGTAGCTTTTGTTTTCTACTGAGGACAGTTTTTGCCTCGGGTCTGAGCTTTCTCAATCTTTCTGACTAAACCTCAAATGTTACTTCATGCTCTAGGCTAAGTTAACATGCTGGTTCTTCTAATGCCCCCCTCATTAAGTCCTAACATAAACCACCCAATGTACAAACGCAAACCAAACATGTCAAGTTTTTTTTAAAAAACTAGTTAAACCCATAATAATATCCTGTTTCCCATCCATTTCTAAAAGTCATCCTATGGCCCACAACAACAAAGAACCACCCAATGATTTGAAGAGACTGCTTTATGCCAATTCCTGAAAAACATCCCAAACCCAAACTACCCTCATTATGAATGAAGTATACAAAATCACTTGTACTTCTTTGGCCTCACAATGTGCTACGTTTTTTTTTTCTTTTGAGGTCTCCTTTCTCCCTTCCACCTGAAGACCCACTGTCACCCCGCTCCCATCCCAGCTGACGAATTATTCTTCCAAAAGTCCATGACGGATGCAACCTGCGTTCCACAGAGCTGGTCTGTTGGGCGTTCGGAAGCCCAGTCCTCTGCTAATCAAATAAATAAATAAATAGAGAACACAGCAAGCAGAGACAGCCGGCCTCACAGCTGAACTGTACTTTGCTTTCCCAATAAGAATGTCCTTTTACAACTGGCTCTCCTCTTCCTCCAAAGACCGATTCAACCCAGGAATAAACTTGAGGAGTCTCTTGCGGAAGCTTCCCTGTTTGCTTTTAGGGGGCCTTGACGTGACTACAGAGTTCTTTGGTTCTCTGGATTTGTCCCAGAAATAGGCATCCCCATTGCTGCTGCTGGTGGTGGTGGTGGTGGTGCATTTGACGCTGATGCTGCGGGTTAATGTTGTCTTGGGGCGTGAAGACTGAGCTGCTGCGGAGACAATGTCCAGGGAGTCGGCAGAGTCAAAAAAGCAAGTTTGGTAAAGAGACTCCTCAGTCTCATCAGTGGCAGTGCTGACACAGCCCACGCTGCTGTAAGTGCTCCCAGCTCCTCTCAACAGCATCCCATAGGGTGTAGAGCCATACAGGCAGGAGCGCACAGACTCCAACGTATCATAGATGCTGGGGTCTTTAACCACGATCCCTACCAGAAAAGAGAAAACAATTACTTAAGTGAAGGCAGGAACCTGCTTCTTCTCCCAAAGAGAAGAACTAGTCCATGTTTGAATCCACACTTTGTGGTAATCTTGGTTTGGCTTAGTGCGGTGTTTCTCAAGCTTCAATAACTATAAGGCACATGGACTTCAATTCCCAGAAACACTCGCCTAGTGGGTTACACAAACACAGCCAAGAGTAGTCTGTAAACCATGAAATATGTCTTTCTGCTGCCAGCCCCTTCAGCCAGATTTGGTTCTCCATCCATGATCTAGAAGACAATCAGAAAAAACGCCGACACTCTTCTGACACTCACCATGGACCAAGCGCTGCTCCTGGACCATCAATGACCGATATTCTCCCCATTTTTCATAGAGTGTTTGCTACAATGGAAAGAAACTGACATTACAAACAACAACAAGGATCAGTCAAGACTATATATATATCTAATTATGATCTCCTTCAAATAGTGCTTGATTGCTGGTGAGCCATTCTCCTTAAATCTCATCCTTCCTTTTTTATTTGCTCTGTGGCTAAAGCAGATGGCTTCTCCTGCCTGGGTTCGGGGGTTCAAAGAATCCAATAGATAAGAGTTGGAAATGTTATGGGCTGCAAAGAGACACAACAAAAGCCTGAAAGAGGAGCAAAGTTGCAGCCTATTGTCCAACTACCTGCTGGCTTCTGAAAGATACTAATGGCCCACCTACTTCTCAAGGATAGGGAGGCTTCTTGCTAAAGACATAAAAAAAATCCTCAGAACTACAGATTTTCAGACAGTAATTAAACAAGGCTGTGGCTCCATTTATCAGTAGACTCTGCAGGTAGAACTTCCCGATTTAGTTTATGACATATCTAATAAGGAAAAATATGAGGTAGGAGATGATGAAGAGCATCTTTCTGAACAACGGGAGAAATAAGAGAGTAGTAGCTCAGGAATCAAAGCTGCAATGCGTTATTATTAATTTAAATTTCTTTCTTTAAAAAAAATATATTCAAGCCTGCAACATTAGATAGAGATAGATGATAAACAGACAGACAGATATAGATAGGTAGATAGGTAAATAAGTAGGTCAGTGATGGCGAACCTATGGCACGGGTGTCAGAGGCGGCACTCGGAGCCCTCTCTGTGGGCACATGTGCCGTTGCCCCAGCCTTGCCTCCCCCGTGACCCCCCCCACCAGCAGACCCCCTGGAGGAGAGTTGCCCCCGAGCGTGGTCCACGCGGAGCAGCACAGCCAAGGACATGGCAGCCAGGCAGCGTAGACAAGACTCTGCCCTCACGCCCCATTCCGCGCAGTTAATGCTGCGGGGCGCAGGCAGAGGGCGTGGCCACCATGGCGCTACTAGGTTGCCTGGGTGATCTGCGGTGGGCCCTGGAGGCTGTGAGTGGCCCTGTGGGCAGGCGGGGTAGGGCAGGGCAGGGGGTGGAGCTAGGGCAGGGCCAGTTTTTGGGCACTCAGTCTCTAAAAGGTTTGCCTTCACTGAAGTAGATAGACAGACAGACAGACAGACAGACAGACAGACAGACAGACAGATGCCTTTGAGTCAACATTCCTAGGGATGATATGAAGGGATTGGCCAAAGGTCACCCAGCTGGCTTGGTGCCTAAGATCAGACTAGAACTCACAGTCTCCTGATTTCTAGCCTGATGCCTTAACTATCACACCACACTGCCTATAATATTTATAAAGAACAAGCAAAACCCAAAATCCAAGCAATGTAAGAAATGTACTCAATTTAGTTACGCCAACTGTATTCTTTTATATCAGTGTAGGTATTCCTTTTGTCATATCCAGAACCACCTTAAATTACACCTTAATCATGGGGAATAAGATTATTTTTAAGGGATCCCTCACCTCATAAAAATACAGTTTGGGCCAACCACTTTTTTTTTTTTTTTTTTTTT
>NW_015386227.1:788199-805681 GCF_001527695.2 Protobothrops mucrosquamatus
TCAGCATTCTGAAATGCATATCCTGCATTCTCTAGCTGGCATGGCTATCTCCATCCCTTCTTGCTGCTCTTAGGATATATTGTATGTGGAGAAACAGAGATCAAGAATTTCCTGCTGGGGTAAAACTGATACATAAAATCCAACAATGAAAATGACATTTACTGTGATAGAACAAAGTGAATAGTGCCGGAAAACATTTGATGGGAAGTGGAAAAGTTATTGATCAGCGTTAAAAGGTTAGCTTGGTCTGCACAACTCCTCTTTTTTCTTTTGACACCTACTGAAAAATTTAATTTGCCAAACGCTGCCCTAGAGGTTGTATTTTCCCCTGATTTCCTCCATTCCAAGACGTTGTTATACAGGAGAGAACTTCTTTAGCTGAAGAGTTGCACAGGACCCCAAAATAGGGGATCACAGTGGGTGAAGCAGAAGGCAAATGGGAAGGGACCTATTTGTGGGTGGAAGGAAGGGGGAGGAGAATAGGGGAGGAAGTTTTAACTTTGCTCCTTTCCCCTTAGTAATTCCTATGCAGTGAAAACTGCTGTTTTTTACAGTCAATACTGAGCCAGATGGACTAATAATTGCACTTGGCATAGGACAGCTTTCTGTGATTTTTAGGAATATGGAGCATCCTGATCAAAGCCAAAAAAACCTGCAATTCTGTCTATGTAAATATTTGCAGGGCAGTTACCCAGGTTGAGTTTGGGAGATATCATTTCATATCCATGTACAGGCCCTAATTCAAAACGGTTGCCTCTTTTTGGCAGCAACCTGAGCCAAACTTGTAAACATTTCACCGCACTTTCCTGCTTGAATGCCACTCACCTTGAGATACTGCAAGCGAGCCTCCAATTCGGCCCTCCGGATTGATGCGCCATACAAGGTATCTAACCTGAACGGGGGACAAAGTGAGATGAGTGATGCCTCCATGGCTGGAAAACCACAGCAGCGGCACGTGGAGTGGGGTGGGGGAGGGGAGGGCTAGTTCTGTCTAAAAGCATCGATCTGGCTTTTTACCTGAGCACGTTTCCAGATGCTTTGATGATCTCCACAATCTCACGGTGCCGGATGCCTTCTACGTTAAGCCCATTCACCCCTGTGATTGTGTCTCCTACAAAGCAGAGAGGTGACAAAAAGGAGTCAGGGAGCGGGGGGGGGGGAGGACAAAGGATCTCTGCTGGGCTGCACACTTAAAGCCTGAACTTAAGATATCACTTCTGCAATTCTGCAAAAACATTCTTTATTTTGGTCTCTCAGGCTTGGAAGGATGGTGGGGGAGGTAGGGATGGATGAAGCCCCCCCCTTTTTTTGTTGGCCTTGTATGCCTGATCCCCACATCTTTAACACAAAGGCGTCTTTCAGTCCACAATGCCCATGTCAGAATTGACTGTGATCTCTCCGCTTTATGGCTAAAAGAGGTGAAGCCATTTTTCCTCTTCCCCTGGTTTTGCTTGCTTAAAGACATGATCATAAAAGCTTGCACACACTTGTACTGCATTTTTTTAGTCTTCATAAAAGTATGGGTTTGGATTTCTTTTTTCCACAGACCAACATAGCAATGACAATTTTGTTTTGGGTGCCATCTAAATTATGTAAACAGCATAATTGCACATTGATTTGGTTTTATTCTGAGCACTCTAATTATGTGTCAAGGGTTTAGTGAGGGCAGGACCATAGGAGAAGCGTGGGGAAATATTTAATCAAGAATACTCGTGACTTTTTAGATTTCTTCTTCTCTGTTTTATTGAACAAAATGACAGAAATTAAAATAAAAAGATATTGGAGTTGGGTGAAAGAACAGAAACATGGAGAATCTAAGTGTTTGCATTTAGGTGTTTTTATAGAATGTATGTATGTGAGAGAGAGAGTGTGCTTGTATGTACACATAATCTTAAAGAGTGTATACACACACACACACACATATATATACTCAAGATAATTCTTCTCTCCTGTCTCATAGATGACAAAGTGAGAAAGAGCCTGTGGCATAGAGGTTAATACATCTGCTTAACATGCAGACAGCCCAGGTTCGAATCTCAGAAGGGTATGTCTGGTTGAAAAGAACTAAAAAGTTCGAAATGGCTATTCCAGTTCTCCCTTAATTCTTTGTTAGCAATCCAAATTTTGAAAAACATGCAGGTACATGTACATATATATATATATGGTACATGTGGTATTAGGGAGAAATAGAAGCATTTTAAACCTTCCAATGCAATATTCCAATTCAGAAAAAAATCCTGTACAGATAATGGTAATTTATTACTACATAGAAAATGTTAACAGAATATTCTTTCAATTTTTTTCTGAGATTGTTCTGCTATTTTTAAGTACAGCTTGTGATTTTGAGGACTAGGGTTGTTTACATAAGAGAAAAAAGAGACTGTTTGGTAGCCAGAAAATTTTCTGCTATTGGGAAAAATGATCTAGGCTTGGAGAGATGTACTTTTAAAAAATGCCCTCTGTACAAAAAGCAGGAAAAGCAGACTTTAATGGGAAGATACCACACTGCATAGCCAAACCCTCTAATTCATTCACCCCCTCACCCTCACCTCTGTTTCAGCCTGCTGTCACTCTGACTCTTTAAAGCAGTTTTTTCAACCCTGTCAGATTTAAAATGTGTGGATTTCAACTGGCTGGAGAATTCTGGGAGTTGAAGTCCATACATCTTAAAGGTGACAAGTTTGAAAAAAAATGCTGCTTTAAATGAAGGTGCAATGCTTTGGCTCTCCAGAGCAGAGCAGCTGGGAGGAGAGAAGAAGGCACCCCCGTGAAAGCTGCGCCCCAGCCTTCTTCATGGCTCCTTGTGATGTGAAGCCAGAGATGGTTGAGGCCTCCTTACAAAGAGCCAATGAAACACAGGCAAGGAAGGAACAAGGAGAGGGAGCCTGCATTCCTGGACTGTCTCAGATAGACCCCACTCTTTGGCTATTGTACAGGACAATATTTCTTCCACGAGTCCTTTTGGCCAGGAGACAATGGGCCC
Organism: Protobothrops mucrosquamatus; assembly: GCF_001527695.2. Taxonomy (NCBI): domain Eukaryota; kingdom Metazoa; phylum Chordata; class Lepidosauria; order Squamata; family Viperidae; genus Protobothrops; species Protobothrops mucrosquamatus. Next base: position 791,183 of record NW_015386227.1, read on the forward strand.
ACTGCCCATTTTAAGAGGAAAACATACAGTATTTTGATTGTTCAGAAAAATGCCTAGCATTCCAGTGAGCAGGAATGCCTTCTGAACTATTATATTTTAAATCTGGAAATCCCAGCTGGATGAATTGATGATGTTAGGAAAACGGAGAGACAGGTTTTCCTGCTGTTGTCTGTCTGGCTTTGTCTGGAGAGGGTTTCTTGATTTTTTTTCTCTGTTCTAGGCATATTAAACTGGTCTAGTACTATTTTTTTCCTTTTATTTTCCATGGGAAACTGGAAGGCAATTGTCACTCCCCATGTTGGTGATTTGTAGTCAGATCCGGAGGGGATAGTCCTGTGAGAATTGTGAAATCTGCAAGGATTCCACATGACCTCATCAGCTGTGGTCTCCTTTGATTCTAAATAATGAGAGGTGAGAAAATGCAGATAGTCCCTGCACAGTGACCGCAATTGGGAATGGCAACTCAGCCACTAAGTGAAATATCACGTGATTGCAACAGGCTTACAACCTCATTTCAACGGCAGTTGTTAAACAATTCACAGTTAAGTCATTAAGCGAAAAATCACGTGTCTGTGAATTATAATTCTACTGTTGGATTCTCCGTTGACTCTGCTTGTCGGAAGCTGGCTGTGAAGTACGCAGATGATGATCACGTGAACATGAGATGCTGTGACTGTCTTAAATGCTTGCTGGCTGCAAAGAGTTTGAATGTCGATCATGTGACTCTGGGGACGCTGCAACTGTTGTAACTGTGAAGACTGGTTGTAATGCTAGTCTTTCAGCACCACTGTCACTTTGAACAATGGCTAAATAGGGCAATCATTAAGCAAGTTCTACCTGTACGCTTCCCAATTTCTAGCCTTCACCTTGGGATCTCAGCACCTCTCCTTGGAGCCTCACAGAGAAGCTCACACTTTGAGGCTTGGGGAAACTAGCAAACTGAGTTGGAGGGTGTCCTGCAGCAAATGACATGTGGAGTTCAGATTGTGGCCTTGCAGGAGACTCTGTTCTGTGAAGTAACAAGAGGAGCCAGTGATATCATGGTGTCCTCCAATGGGAGCCAGTGATATCATGGTGTCCTCCAATGGCTTTCCACAACAGAGATCTACTCAACGTTCCCTACAATTGTAAAAAATTGGGAGGAAGCGTGGAGACAATAAAACAGAGGGCTGTACACAAGTGTGCACTGAAATTCGCAGTGCAAGAAGACAGAATGACATTCTCACTGACCACTAAAGACCAGGAAGGTCTAAAACCTGAATCGTCTCTGCTGATTTTACCAGTCAGCTGTTGAGCTCCAGTGAAGCAGTACAAAGCAGTAAATGATGTCTCTTACCAGGTTTAAGGCCTGCTGCTTGGGCTGGGCTGTTTTCGTGAACCCGGCAAACAAAAGTGAACATCTCCACACGTTTTGTGTCCTGATGGTGTAGCCCATAGGTCTGAAAATTGCCCAGATGGGAAAAAGAATTATTATTTATTATGGCATGAGAAGGGTGGATTAGGGGTTGATGCTATAATCCAGGGGTAGTCAACCTTGGCTCTTTTATGACTCGTGGACTTCAACTCCCAGAATTCCTGAGCCAGCACAGCTGGCTCAGGAATTCTGGGAGTTGAAGTCCACGAGTCATAAAAGAGCCAAGGTTGACTACCTCTGCTATAATCTATAATGAATGAGGTAAAACAGCATGAAGAGCTAAACAGCCATAGCAAGCTGTGAGATGAAATGAATTCTGTCCGATTTGGATCATTTCTCATTCTCTGAAATGTCGAAGATCAAACTCAGCTGAAAAGTGAGACAGGCCAGATTCAAGACATTGTCCTATTTTCCTCAGATCTGATATTCATTGCTTTGAAAATCTAAGTCCTCAATTTTTAATTTTTTTTTTAAATTTGTATTTCAATTTTTCCCCCCATTTGCAAATACCCTGAGGCATGTGATTTAAAGCCCTGTCCTCAATTCCTGCTGAGGGCAGCCTGCAAAACATAGCCGTACGTGAGGTAAGTTTAGGAATGAATAGAAGGCTTTCTCCCTACATTTACCTGAATCTCAAAACCATATGTCTGGCTCTCTTCTTTCTCCAGCGTGATCACTTTCCTGAAACAATGCGAGAGGAAAGAAATTCAGCTGAAATTCCTCAGGACCTTGCATGAGGCAGATCCCAAGCCATATTCCCAAAGTTGTGGTAAGGATCTCTCTCCACTTTCTGATTCCTCCATCTTCCCCACAATATGATGTAAGTTACAGGAACTTCCCTTAGTCATAGTTCAGCAACTTCGGTCTTATGCGTGTTCAAATACAGGGTTGGTGGGAAGCGAAAGCAGCATTCTTCCCCTTAGCCAGGCAGCTGGATCAAGCACCCCACCCAAGAATCATCTCTGCAGCTCACAGTCCCTCTTTCCCTTACAGCTCCTTCCATCGCCACTTTGGGCCAATGAAACAAACAGGAAGGGAGCAGCCTTTTGTGTATCATCCAGCCTTTATGAATCCAGACCAGAGCTAACAAAATAACAAAAGGAGATCCAAGTGCAAAAACATAGCCAAAGCAAACACAAATGTAATCAGGGATGGGGTTGCTGAAGCAAACATAGATTCAGTAGCAAACAACCACTACACATTATTCAAGAGTACGCTTTTTTAGATGCATCTCTTTCTTGCAGACCCGTTTACTGCAAAAAGGAGATACATAAGATAAATACCGAAGAATGGCAGATAATCTAACCTACAGGAACCATCTTTTAGGGTAAATTACATGGATGGCCACTCTTCTAACAACAGAGCTGCAATCTTTCACAATTAAACATGCATTTAAAAAATCCCTGTCAATTTCTCCTAAAAAAAAAATGGAATAACTTCAATACTAAAATGAACTCGTGTTTACTGAACATTCTGCAGATTCTCTTGAGAAATATTTGCATTGCCTTCCTATCCAAATAACCCAGATTATCAATCACTTTTTTTTTTTATCAAAGTCCATATATTACCACCAGATATTGCAAGTTGAGTATATGTTTTGTCCTTTTAAATGGAACTGGTCATTCCGTGAACATTGTCCATTTATGATATGAATCCATCTGGTATAAGGATAGTAAGTGGTCAAAATTTCTTCTCGTTTGATTAAAAAAAAATATGCCACTCTATTTAATGAAAATTTGGAAACTGCAAGAAGGAGACAAAGATTCCTCCTTTCATTTATATGAAAAAGTTGCACCTCTTTATAAAACAGAGTAGAATATCTGGCCACAAATAATGTATGGGTGCATGGACACACCCAACTGGCCACCCCTGGGTTCTGCTTATTATTTCTGGAAAAGAAACATGGTTGAATTGGAGGGTTTTTATAAGCGACTCCCAAAAGTTTATTTAATTTCTATAAGCTGTCAATTGGAATTTAAGAAATGTCCCCAATATAATTCAGAAGCATATTTTAGGAGAAGCTTTTACACAGAAACATTTCCTAATAGCTGGATCACTCCTGCCTTTTGTTCTTCTTGTCTATCACATATGACGGTAGCTCTAACAAGGGGGAAGGTCATTATTTCTTCAACCTTGCACCTTCAAGATGTACTGACCCCCACAAACCCCATCACCCAGCATGCTGCGAGGTAGCAGGTTAGAAGAACCTGAAGGATGCTATATTGGCAAAAACTTGTCATGGGAATGTAATAAGATATTCGTCCCCATTTAGCAATGAAATCACAAGCCTGTGGAAAGGTATTCCTTTATACCAGGGATAGTCAACCTTGGCTCTTTTATGACTCGTGGACTTCAACTCCCAGAATTCCTGAGCCAGCCACACTGAGGGGAAAGCGAGAGGTTTCCAAGCTGAGCCATGCTGGCTCAGGAATTCTGGGAGTTGAAGTCCACAAGTCATAAAAGAGCCAAGGTTGCCTACCCCTGCTTTATACTTTTCATGTGCACTGTTAAAATCCAACTTTCCTGTTCCCTAAGAAAGCTTCAGGAGAATTTCACCTCCAATCATTTGGAGAACTGCAGCCATGGGGTTGGTAGATGAGGCAAAAACAAAGGCCCTTTCTCCAGTGTGCACTTTCTTGGCTCTCTCTCTCTTTCTTTCTGCACAACAAAGCTTCTTCCTAAAGAGCTGAAGTGGCAATTTGCTCTTATAACTTTCATCAATGCAGCTTTAAGGGCACATTCCCAAAGCTTGAAGGTGATTCGGTACCAAATGTAATTTATGGATATTTTGTCTAAAGTCTCTTATTGTGAAGCAACACTCAACTAGGCCACATCCTAGTCTTCTTGCTTTGGATCCCGTGAAGGGAAGATTAACTCCTATCAGGGATGGCAATCTGATACCCATCAGATATGCTAAGACCACAATTCCCATAAGCCCTGCTCAACCAGAGAGGTTAAAGGTGGGAATTGGTCCTCCAACCTGTATACTCCTATTACCATGTGATCCCAGAAGAGGATTTTGGTTTGAGGAGTTGCAGAAAGGTATACGGTATGCTTGCCCTGTGTGCTCTGAAGCACTTTTTTTTGCTTTTGAATCAAAGCACTGTATTATACGTCCCACTTCTCCTGGACACCAGCCTGAGGAAAGTTGCATCAGAGAGATAAAGGAGGAATTGCAATCCCCGTCAATTGAAAACTTTACTTATTAAAGAGACAAATTGAAGAGTGAATCTACCCTATTCCATGAGAGGTTAACCATCATTCTGAAGCTTTATCTGGTGAAATTCTGTCCCCAGCAGGAGATATAGGACTGGAGTTAACACAGCCAACGGGTCCTTGGTCTAAAGGCTCTATCCCAGAAGACAAAATACCTTGACAGTGCTTGCAAATTACCTCCAGGTGCATAATTTCTGTTATTCCCCATCATTACCACCACCAAACCACTGTAGAGCCATCTCACTGACTCTCAGCCACAGGGGGGAAACAAGACGGTGTCCTAAGCGAGCACAAGCAAGAAACAGACAGCTTTTGATTAGACTGCACAGAAGGCAAGGCTTTCTCTGTAGGCTGACATGGGGGAAAAAGCAAGCCTGTCTTCAGCAGAGCAGGACAAAAATTCACCACTGAAACTCTCCCAGCAGGAAAGGAACAACTTAGCACCTACCTGTGCTGCTCAGGCGACTGGCTCAGAGAGTGCCACTTGAATGCAGAGCCCTGAGGGAGAGGTGCAAAAAAGAGAATTAGTCAAGAGTATGGTAGGAGGCAGGCCTCAAGCCTCACTCAGATGTAGCGCTGATGGCACTGAGCCAAGGACTGGCCCGAGGGAGCCACAGAACAACCCCAGAGTCAGAGGCCTTAAAGGCTGCATAGGAAGCACATTTTCCTGCCATCTGATGACTCCACTTTCCGTCCTTAAGCGGCATCAAGATCTGAGGGAATCTTGGCCTACCTTGTTTACTGAGCTGTGGTAAGAATTACTTGGATCATTTTCATTATGTGCTTTCAACGATGCTAAAAGCTCAGCTTTGTTAGCTTGCTCTGGGATGCCTGTCACTGCCAACCTGGCAATGGAAACAGGTTGCCAACATGAAACGAGGACTCTGCCTGAGCCAGCCAAATCCAAAGCAGACGCTGTTTTGGGAAGCCAGTTGCAAGACAAGAGGCCATTCATGCAGCTGGTTAACAACACACAAGGGAGGGGAATTCGAATGGGGAGCCTGCTGGAGGCAAGCTGAGGAGGCATTCCCTGTTCTTCATCCTGTAACCCCCCCCTTCCTATAATCCTGATCTGGATTATGCTTCCTGCATCTCTGGCTTATGTTAGAAACAAATGTTCCTTTGCTCCAGGGGATGTCTGTCCTCTGATGCCATCATCAACCCAATTTGGTTTGCTACCCGTACACTAGCTATTCACTTTTACCAAAGCCACTTGCACAATGCATGAATGGGAACTGCTCTAGGTTGAAAGCACATTAGGTCCTCATTCATGGACATTCAGAATGAGGTTTCTGTTTCATTCCTTGAAGCAACCCCCCCCCCAACCTGTCAATGAAGCCAGCCAAGATTTATATCATCTGACTAAAAGATTGATCAAAACAAATTGCACATCACTATTCTAGGCTGCTGAATCTCCTAGGGGCATCTTGGTGCTTTATATCCAATTTTCACATAAGCCTGAAGATTTCTTGGAATTGCCTCTCAAGCTTGGCGAACTTTCCACACAGCCAAAACCACAAATGCCAACTAAGAGGGTCTTACACCCACCACCAGGGTGGATGAAAAGCATTCAGAAAGTCACATCTGAACACTGTAGTCTTTCAAAGCCACATGGCTTGGTGCCACGAAAAAGGAAAAAAAAACCTTTGGAAGAGAAAGCCCACTTTATTCCGAAGCCCTAATTTTAAAATAAAATTAATTGCCAGGCCCATTCTGAACAAACACTTTCATTGTGGTTGCTTCAACAGAGCACATGATGGGAACTGAAATTTGGAGAAACAATTCGGAAATTTTATTAATATAAATGGATTCAATCGCCCTTGGAGGTGGGCGGTGCCCCACATTCATGCCATGTCGCATCCCCTGAAGAATTTCAGCCATCTTGGCATAACTGCAAACAACACGGCAATTGACAATGCTCTGGCTTTCATTAAACTTTCCGAGTTGTACAAGTGTGCAAACGTGCATGTCTTTGGTTTATGGCTGAACTCAACGTCTCCTGCAAGGCGCAGCCAAGAAACGAAGCATCAGTTTTCTATTAGGCAGCTACACATGCAATTGGAATTATGCTTGAAAATAAACAGCTGCTCATGTAAGACCTCATCCTGTCTGCCTCTGACAAGCAAGCACTCCACCCTCTTCCCCCAGCCTAGAATGACCTCTGTTTTAACCTGTAGGCACCAAATCTCTTTTTATTTGCATCGCTGCAACCATTCTCAAGCATTTTCAAACCCAGGTTCAGGATTGCAATGACTTTTCAGAAGAGCGGTCAAGCGATCCAAGATGGCGGCAGTGTAGGAAGCAGTATCGGATCAGGGGGAGAGAAGTAACCAAACTAAGTAGGAAGGTATAGGAGGGGGGGGAAAGGGAGGAAAAAGAAGCAGAATGTTAGATAAGGAAGATAGAAAGGATAAAGGAAAAGGAGAAATTGGGACAAGGAGGAAAACACCAGCAGACAGGAGCGCAGCGAACAAATGGCTGCATGTGGAGTCAGAGGCAGCTGGCAACAGAGAACGAGAGAGCCAGCTCCGGAGCGCAGGTAAGCAGCCCAACGCTGGAAAAAAAGACAACTGAGAGCAGCGAACCGGCATCTGAACAGCAGACAAGAAGGGAGACTGTTGGAAGCAGCAAACCGGTGGGTCACAGCATTTATTCAGCGTGGGGGGAAGAGAGTGGCAGAAGCAAGTGTGGGGATAAGGGTTTCCAGATCCATATTGGAATGAAATGGCCCTACTTGTCAAGCTCGACAATGGCGTTTCAGTGACCTCAACAAATTCCCATCAGTGAAGTGGGATAGTTGGGTGGCCTACTGAGAGTGGAGTAAATAGATTTGAATCCCACTGTAACGGGAGTTGATTCCCAAGGCACAAGCCCTGCCTCTTTCCTCCAGAGAAGTCAGGATGGAACCCTGGAGCTTGTAGCAAGCTAGTCAAAATTCAAATTCTACTTAATAGAAACAGAAGGTACTGAAAGCTGAAACGGAGCCCTTCTAAGCCTGATCCAGACATTCTACTTTAGAGCTGAGAAAGAGCAAAGACAGGGTTATACTCATCTCAGGAACAAAGGCGATATAAAAACAATACTTATACAAAAAATAATAATATGAAAAGACCAACAAAGTGATACAGACATTGGTTTCCTACTGGTGGGAGATGAACATATATTCCGCCTCCCATGCATTGATTCTGCACCTAAGTCCAATGCTTGAATAATCAGAGCTATTGTGTCTGTGGAGAACCTCTCCCAAATATTCTGATTAGCTATCAGGAAGAATGTTTTCTGCATTAAGCTTGTAGTTCTACATATAACATGCCTTTGTACTAGAACACCCTCTTCTATTGTTTACGATGAAAGTATCAACTTGAAAGTTACCCAGAAGTGCAAAGTAGAGGCATAAAGGATTCAGATCATCTTGCAAATGAAAAAAGAATACAATTTTCCATGATATATGCTTCAAAACAACCTCGTGCATTCTTTCAACACTTAAGCCATGTTTAGCAAGCATTAAGGCATCACCAAACAGGAGGCGGCGGCACCTAGTCGACCAGGGCTGATCTTGAAAATGAAACCAGGGGGTTAATGGTTGAATGGTTAATGCTTGAATGGGAGACCACCAGGAAATACCAACACTAGATTAGACTGGTCAATCAAAAAGCCACCCAAAGTAGTTGTGGGAAAGCACTTCCATGTTGTTGCCAAGAAAATAGACATGGTAGTTATCAGGAGTTGAGCTTGACTCCAGGGAGAATCTTATATTGTATCATATTATAATTGATAGAAACATAGTCCAATTGAGTTTCTTTATGTTCACTGACTACACACCTTCCCTACAGTTCAGAATCCTTCTTGGTCAAGATCTCTTTTGTCAGAAAGTAAAAGTAATATTGACTCAAGAGACACATACCTCTTGATTTCCTGGCTGAGGATATAGGACAGTGGTGGCGAACCTATGGCACGGGTGCCAGAGGCAGCACTTAGAGCCCTCTCTGTGGGCACGCGCACCGTTGCCCCAGTCCTAGGCTTTCAGCTGGGTTTTATAAAACCTTTTCGCTTTAGGCCTCCACCACTGTGTGCCAAAAAAAAAAAAAAGTTCAATCAGTCAATTTCAACTTCTCGCGGGGGAAAAAAAGATCTTGCAAAGTTGGAATTGATTGAACTTTTTAGTCCCACCCAGTCTGCCTTTACCACCGCAGCCATGCCCACCCAATGGGCCATACCCACCCAATGGGCCACACCCACCCGGCACTCGATGATGCATAAGTGGGTTTTGGGTTGCAGTTTGGGCACTCAGTCTCCCAAAGGTTCGCCATCACTGATATAGAAGCACACCCGGTGATGATTTCCGAACCTTTTCCTCTATCCCAGTGCAGCTGGATTTATTTATCACATTTATATGTTGCCCATTGCACTTACAGCTTACAGTCACAATGCTCACTTGTAGTTCAGTAGAGATAATCATTTGCCAGTCTCGGTGGGCCAAGGATGTGGGTCTAACACAAGGATGGTGAACCTATGACACGTGTCAAAGGTGTCACATCACGTTTTGGGTGATACAGCAGCATTCACAAACACCCAACTATTTCTGAAATAGTTTTTTGCAGCATTTTCAAAGGCTGCGTGAGAATGGTGTGTGCTCTTGCACAGCCTCCAGACCTCCGGATGTCACGTTGAGAATAAGGCACAGCTTTTGGAGGCTGAAGAGGCCATGGAACAGCATTCTGTGAAGCTGACTCAAGAACGAAGACTTCATGTGATCTGGAGCAAGCTCGGGTAGGCCGCAGGGGCCTGTCAATAAGAAGAGAACTCTGGGAACACCGAACTGCAGGATAATTGCACCTTGGGAGTATGGCAGAGGTAGCCTTTTTGAGTGACAGCAGTAGTGCTAGGGCTGAAGACAAGGTCTGGGCCAGCACAGCCACTGAGCGCTGCTATTCAGGATGGCCTAGACTGGCAGGTGTATGGGGGGGGGGGATAGAGAATTGTTTCTCTTTTGGTCAGGGTGGTGTGTGTGTGTGTGTGTGTGTGTGACACACCAGCAGAGTTGAGTTAGGTATTTTCCAAATGTTTGATATGCCAAGCCCCAAAGGTTTGCCATCTAGATGTCTAGATGTTGCTGGGATCTTTTAAAGATGCGTGTTGTAAGGCATGAAAGGGAAAACACCCAATTGTCCCAAGAACACAAGCATTCAAAGCTTCTTTCCGCCCACCTCAGCTCAGCTCCAGGCTGACCCAAAGTACAATAGGGAGAATGTTCCAATTCCCCAAGCTTCCCTCCCTCCTTTTGTGTGGCCAGTTGGCTTTGAACCGCTGCATCCAGCCAAGGAGACCAAATGCTGAGTTCACAGGATCAACCTCAGAGCCTCGAAGCTGCCAGCTGGGTTTCGGGGGTGGGGGGGTGGGGGGGGAAGAGGGGGGCGGTGCTTGCCTGTCTGCGTGAGTGCCTGCGTGTGTTGCTGCCACGTGTAGAAGAAAAGCCAAGCGGGGTTGCTCTTTGCAGAGAGTGTGGGAGCCCACTGACTCTGCTGGTGGATGAGACGTGTTGCATGGCAAGCCACCGGAGGGAAGAACCTCTGGAGCTAAAGAAAGAGGGCCTTGCCAAAAGCAGCTGTGATAGAAGCCTTTCCAAATGGCAACCAGCGGAGAGCGAGCGGATGCTTGTGTTTCAGAACGATTCCATTTCTCTGATTATTCATCCCCTTTCGTCCCCTTGTGTTGCTCCCTGGGCCCAAGATGCAAGGGCGCAGCCTCAGACCTGCAAAGAAGCCTGTCTCCACCAGTAATGAAACCCAGACACAGAGCAAAACATGTGCTTCCAATATCAGGCGGGGGCGGCAGGAGCAGGGAGAAATGCTAAACGCCCTTTTGGGCTGAAGACTGTGTGCCAGGCGTCCAGGATCGCGAGGGGTGGGGAAGGCCGTGAGGAAAAGGGACAAACCCAAAAAGGATAGCAAGGACCCTTGAGCGTCCTTCAGTTCCACCTTTCTCCTTCACTCCCACCCGGGAAATTCCAGGATGCAGAACCACAGCGAGAGTCGGAATCCACGCAAATCATCGCATGTGGCAATTCTGAAAGCAGAAATGAGCCTCCTGCTCTATCCTCTCTTCCGCCCAAAACTGGACAAATGGCTGGTGGTTCCATAAACAAACAAGGCTTTTCATCGGCAAAGTGGCTGTTTCCTGTCATGGGTGGGGGTGGGGGCTGTTTCTCCGGGTTGCAGTTTTTACAGGCCTCCAAGGTTATAGACCAGGGGTAGGCAACCTTGGCTCTTTTATGACTCGTGGACTTCAACTCCCAGAATTCCTGAGCCGGCCGTATGCTTTTTGTTAGTTGTTTTTAAGGCCTTTGTTTTTACTTGGCAATATAGCAATAGTGTAAAGGAAGGCATCCTTTAGTAACGACCATAAATTCAAGATTGGTTTATTTAGGCAGGATAATTCTAAGGTTTCTCATAGTGGGATGTCTCAGGTAGAGACAGGGCAGAAATCAGCTGAATTTTCCCTTAGTCTTCTAATCTTTAGAGCAGTACTTCTCAACCTGTGGGTCGGGACCCCATTTGGGGTCGATCGACCATTTCATGGGGTCGCCAAGCAAGGCTGTCTGCCATTTTTTTTGTCCGCCATTTTTTTGTCCGCCATTTTTTCCCCTTTTCCAGCGGGTGCCTTACCTCCCTTGGGCTGGGCCAGCTGGTGGTCGGCCTGCTCCGTCTCTGCCGCTTGCCAGCTATGCCTCGGCCGGCGCAGGGGGCGGAACCACACATGTGCGGCGCTCCCGGGCAGGGAAAGTCCTCGACTTACGACCGGTTGGGTAGTCCTCGACTTATGACCGGTTTAGTCCTCGACTTACGACCGGTTTAGTCCTCGACTTACGACTGGTTGGGGTCGTGGCATTAAAAAGGTTGAGAACCACTGCTTTAGAGTGTACAGGGGTAGGCAACCTTGGCTGGCTCAGGAATTCTGGGAGTTGAAGTCCACGAGTCATAAAAGAGCCAAGGTTGCCTACCCCTGTTATAGACCAAAGTCCATCCAATACCACGGCAAATGAAGCAAGCCAGAATGGTTGGCCAAAGGCGTTCCCCACCTGAAAAAAAGTACAGGGAGTCCTTGACTTACCACCATTTGTTTAGAGATTGTTCAAAGTTACGACGACATTGGAAAAAAGTGATCTACGACTGTTTTTCACACTTACAACCATTGCAGCATCCCCAGGGTCACATGATCAAAATTCGAGCGGTTGGCAACTGGTTCATGTTTATGACGGTGGCAATGTCCCAGGGTCATGCAACCCTCTTCTGCAACCTTCTGACAAGTAAAGTCATTGGGGAAGACAGACTCATTTAACAACTGTATTACTAACTTTACAGGTGCAGCTTAACAACTATGGCAAGAAAAGTCATAAAATGGGGGGGGGGGAACTCACTTAACAACTGTCTCACTTTGCAACAGAGATTTTTGGGTTCAATTACGGTTGTAAGTCGAGGACTATCTGTAAAGCATTCTCTTTTGCTAAGCTCGACTGTGGGTTTCCTGGTGTTCCTTTGCCAAATATACAGAACTGGTTTACTATTGCTTTATTTTGAAGAGCTTTCTTTACTCTCCAGTTTCACTTAAAGTCCTAGTGGTCTCCCATCTCAGCACTAACCTGACCCAAACCTGGTTAGCTTCTTTCTCACAACAAGGTGCCTGAAATGGGGCCCCAAGAAATTCTACTCTTTCTAAGACATCTCCACATGGGTTTCATCCTAGGCAAATATGTTGCTCCTTTGAAAGGCCAAGGACAGCTCTGTAGATACTCCAGCCCATCTGTATTAATTCAAGGTTTTAACTTCCTCCACCCGGTCAATTTACTGTATTTGGAGAAACAAATGAAGAAATTGTCATCTGTCATGATAAACAAGGCAGACCAATAAGATGGGCAGGATAAAAAAAAATGAGCCCAGTGTACTTTGGGTGAGATCCCGTGGCACCGTGCAACTGACCTGGCTACCTGTTTGCAGCCATCAGCAATGTACAGTGTAATATTACCAAAAAGGGTCTTGGAGCTAAAAGCCAGTAAATACACCTGATATAAAGCACTGGAAGATTTCTTTGCACTCCATGTGCACACAATTAGTCTCAGGGTGAAGCTAGGCTTGCATTCAATTCTCCCTACTTCAGAATTGCTTCTAAAATGGTCTCCAGCAAAGAAATTAGAAAAGAAATATGGGTTTAATATTGTATATGGTAACTGCAGCAAAATTATCGTACGTGGGATAGTGTTGGAAAAGCAATGAAATGCCTACATTGGAAGATGCATTGAACTTGCAGAAATGGTAAAACCAGGGCTTTTTTTCAGCCGGAACGCCCCTCCCAAATTTTACTTGCATTCCTGTTCTCTAAAGGGGCGGTCCTAGGGTTTGATGAGGGCGTGGCCAGGTTTGAGTTCCGCCACCTTTTCTCCGAGAAAAAAAGCCCTGGGTAAAACTAACTAGTTTATCAATAGATAAAACAATAGATACTTTTTAAAAAAAAGACTGGAAACCTTAAATGGACTTTTGATGAAACAAAAGAAGAATGAATGGATGATTTGGGGATTATAAATGATTAGAAGGATGCAGGAAAAAAAGTTTACGATGATAATTACTGTTAGAAGGAAGGGCAGAAGGAGCAATTGTATCTCTATTTCTTATTTTCTATCTTTGTTCTTGTTTATTTTGTATATTTTACTGCACTGAAAATTTTTAATTAAAAAAGGGGTCTCCAGCCCAGATGCACACATGCCTAGCATGCACAATACACAAATCGTGAAAACAGACAACTCTTCCAAACCCAATTTTCCCTTTTGAAAAGGAAAAAGGGCATCCAGTTATTATCTGCTCACTACTCATCTGTTTAAATCAATCAGTCGTTTAGCACCGAGTTTCTCAAACTTAACAGCATGAAGAACATGACTAGCTGGAAAATTCTGGGGGTAGAAGTCCACATATCTTAAAGTTGCCAAGTCTGAGTTTAGCACCTTTCTCCCTAACCTACTATTTAATATCTGAACTGTCCTTTTCTTAAAGTGACACGTTACGTTCCACATTTACCCTTTTTCAATAAATACTCCACCTCAGAAATTCTTAGAGAAAAGTCAAAATTATGTTTTCTTTTTTCCCCTCACTTTTTTCACTTTATACTTTTATTGTATTGTAAAATTTTAATAAAAATGTTAAAAAGAAATTCTCAGAGAGCAATCAAGCCAAAATTACTTGGGGAGCTAAGCAGGCACAAAGGTTTGTATTTCAGGGCAAAACCAAGCATTGGGAAATGAACCCTCCCCTAAACATAAACCACTGGGTTTCCTGGGAGAGAGGGACCTAGGCTCAAAACTACACAGACAATGCACCTTTTCCTCCAGGCCATATCATATGCAAATAAACAAGAGTTCTGGGATTATGAGAAGAAGAAACTCATGTATGGTATGTCATACAACAGTGATGGCGAACCGAGTGATGGAGACCGAGTGCCCAAAAACCAGGACCTGCATTTCTGAACCTGCAAAAGCTGGACCACAAACTGAGATTACTGGGGTTCTTTGCCGCCATTTTGTAGCTATCTGGATTTCAGCAGTAGAGGTTTGGGAGGCATAGAGTGCCTCTATGGCAGGAGTAGGCAACCTTGGCTCTTTTATGACTCGTGGACTTCAACTCCCAGAATTCCTGAACCAGCATAGCCAAGGTTGCCTACCCCTGCTCTATGACAATAGAGTGTATCATAGCATTCTCAAAGATCCACTTGCTTCTTGATGTAAAATACTTCATGAGGCTGGCCTTGAGGGGCAACACACTATGGAGGTTAGAATTGTTCTGTCCCCCGTCCGACTCACACACCCCCAACCAGTCAGCCGAGGG
>NW_015386227.1:806277-818394 GCF_001527695.2 Protobothrops mucrosquamatus
GAAGGATGGGAGGCTGAGTCAGCCTTGAGCCGGTCAGAATCGAATTCCTGGCAGTCGGCAGAATTAGCCTGCAATACTGCATTCTAACCACTGCACCACTACAGCTAGAATATAATATAGCTGGAGGTAAAAGCCACCCCCAAAAGAAATGTGATTACTGTGTTTCTTGTTTGGGAACTCCCATGCTTGGCAATGAGCATAGGAAACAGAAATCAAAATATTGCTCCTAACCTCAAACCAGCAGAGAGGTTGGGGGGGGGAAGGAAACAAAACGCTAAAAATTAGGCTATAAGCCATTCCACGTGGGCTCATACCGTCCATGCCTCCTCCCTCTTTCCAGTAATTGTTTCTTCTCAGTTACGTCACTTCTGTTCTGGACAACAGTGATGTCACGGTTGTCAAGGTGTTTTAGCACAGACGCCACCCATGTGTGGCAGTCTGCCACTTCTCCCCTCCACTCAGAGGGTGATTAATAAAGTCTAGAACCCGCGAAACGAACTGGCTGTCAGGGGGAAACCACTGGCACCAGGTCACAGCAGACCAAGTTCCTTTTAACAGCTGTTGTATCTGCGCACGGTAGGCAGGCAGCCGTAACCACAGGACACTATTATGGGACATGAAGGGCTGTACAGGAAATGAGTCCCTGTTTCCTTCTAACAGTTGGTTCAAATGCAGCTCAGGGGTTGACACTCCAAAGCTGATTTCTGGAATGCAACTTGAAATTTTTAAATGATGAATAGAATCTTTTTGAAAAAAACACGCCCTCTTTCCTCAACATATTGCATTTTATCTTTGCTTTAGACAGGATAGAGCAGGGGTGTCAAACTGCCAGCCTGTGGGCCGGATGCGTCACGTGAAAGCCGCGCCCACCCCAGCTCTGGCAATGGGGAAAAAAGTCATGATACATCGTGACACGTCACGTGACACGGTGAGTTTGACACCCTTGGGATAGAGCTTTAGATTTGGGGTGGGGGGAGGGCAGACCGTGTGAAGACTCTAAAGATATTTTGGGTAACAATGCCCATAGATTCTTGACGATCATGTCTGTAGATAGACCTCAACTTACAACTGCAATTGCAAGTCCAGTATTTCCATTGCTAAGCAAGGTAGTTGTTAAGTAAGCCATACTCAAACTAACAATATTTTTTGCCACTGTGTTAAGTGAATCACTGCAGTTAAATGAATCATGTGGTCGTTAAGCGAATCCAGTCCCCCCCTCCCTCAATTGAGTTTGCTTATAATATGCCAGTTGGGAAGGACAAAAATGACAATCCCATAATCCTGGGAAAATGCAATCATTATAAATACATGCCAATGGCTTCAATTTTGATCACATAACCATGGAGATGTTGCGACAGTCATAAGTGGGAGGACCAGTTATAAGTAACTTTTTCAGTGCCATTGTAACTTTGAATGATTGCTAAACAATCGTTTTAAATCAAAGGCTACCTGTACCTAATGGGATATGTGGTTCAAATGGTGTGTGTGTGTTGTTTTCCCTCGAACATATAGATCAGGGGTCTCCAAACGTGGCAACTTTAAGACTCGGGGACTTCAACTCCCAGAATTCATCACCCAGCCACGTTGGCTGGGGAAATCTGGGAGTTGAAGTCCACAAGTCTTAAAGTTGCCACGTTTGGAGACCCCTGGTATAGATGAAAGCACCTGTGAGTGCCAAAAGAGGTTTCCAGTTGTTTCTAGGATACTTTCATGATATATAAATGACACATGTATCTCTATTAGGTTTTGACTCATTTTGAATAGGCCTAGCAAAGGTTCCTGGCTTTTTTGAGTAGTTTCCTGTAAGCTTTTTGATCTTGCCCTTTGCTGAGACAGACAAAGAAGGGCTGTTCTATTGTGCCATTATCCCCTCTTTCACAAAAAAAAGGAGGAGATTGCCACACAAATTAATTCCCATTTTAGTGTTAAGCCACAGACACCACAGTCATAAAATGATGAACCTGGAGGCAGCAGTATCTGCAGCAGTAACTGTGACACTAATTTGTTAAAATGAGCACTAAGAACGCTAACCTTAGTCACTTAGTACTGTACTGAATAAAAAATAATTTCAATACCCTTCCCCTCAAAACATGGTTAGAATGACCAACCTAGCATCTCAGAAACAAATTTAGATGTAGAACTTGTTTCATAAACCCTTAGCAAAGAAAACAGCACAGTTATATTTCTTTCATTTTTAATTTCCCAGAAGCATTGCATCCTGGCACTTCCATTTCCACTTTGCTAGCTGTGGACTACGGAAGCTACAGTCTAACTCACCAAGAGAGCGCTCGGATGATTTGAAGAAGGGAATGGGAACCCTCGATTTTAAGGAGGTTTTTTTCCCCCCTACGCACTTAGAAGTTCCCAAAGTATTCAGGTATGCCTAACCCAGCAATAGATAAAGATTAGTCTGCATTAGTTAATAGCTCACTGGCTGATCTATACTGCTCCAGTTGCAAAGTGAACTACAGCACTTCTTCCCCTCAATAAATTAGTCTGAAAGGAATGAAATCCGAAGTTATCAGGGATCAATTTTGGGGTGGAAGGTTTCGGAGCTCAGTTACACTTTTTGCTTTGTACCGAGTTAATCCAGGATACAATGGAAAAAATAAAACTGACTCCGTAACTAGGAGGGGAACAGTAACCACAGAATTTGAGATGTTGAACAGATGGACACTTTTTTTCTTCACCATATTGTCTTCCTAACGATTCCCTCCAGAGAGCAAGAAACCCATGCAAACAATGAAACATTTGAATACCACAACTTCTTTGAATGTACGCACTCATGTTTTACATTTGTATCTAAAAAGAAAGAGTATAATGTATGCTTATTCAAATATATATATATATCTCACACAGTCCAGTAGGACATGCATTCATGTAAATTTTCTCCCTGTACGAGCCTTGAGAGACATAAGCCACACATTTTTGCAATGTAAAAAACAAGTTCAGCCGAGTGGAGTGCATATACGCGATGCTTTTCCATCTAGAAAGTCAGCTGCAAAGGTAACTAGCTGGGCCAAAGAGGAGTTCCCCCAATAAAGCATCTGACAGAAGCCCCTCCTCCCCCCCCCCCTTGCTAGATTCAAGTCCCCAAAGTGGTTTGACACCCATTAATTTTTATTTACAGTAATACTTTCATGGGCTGGAAGCCATCAATCAATTATAAGTTTAAATGGCCTCCAGATACTAAGTGGTAACAATCAAGAAGAGGCGCTAGCCCACCCAGGAGACCTGTCTACTAGCTTCTCCAAGCAAATTCAGAACAGTTGGTCAATCCCAGGACTAACAGGTCCACTCCAACCTTGGCAACTTTTAAGACTTGTGGACTTCAACTCCCAAAATTCCCCAGCCAGCCAGCCAGCCAATTCTGGGAGTTGAAGTCCACAAGTCTTAAAAGTTGCCAAGGTTGGAGACCTCTCTGCCCTACGAGGAATTCCTGGTGGCTCGGTCGGAAACTTGCGCTCCGGCTTCGGACTTTCCCCCATCCTCACCCGAGAGGGGCGTTAAGTTTCGTCAGGAAAGGTGGGATGGGACGAGTCGGGGTGGCAGCAGGAGGCTAAGTAAGATCGGTCTTGCTAACGCAGCCGAAAGCGTGTGTAAATCCACCTCCCCGCGGCTACCTCTTTCTCCCACGCGGGACCTTCCAAGGCACGGAGAAGCGCGCCTCCCGCACCGAGATAGTAGCGCAGGTGAGGGCAGGAGGACGGCTCCGCTCCGCGTTGAACCCAGGCAGCTTCCCCGGAGGAGGAGAGGCGAAGGCTTTCGCGGAGAAGGAACGGAAAGCGGGAAGACCCGGGGGAAAAGGCAGCCCTTCCTCCCAGGACTGGGCAGGGAAAGCCCGAGGGGGGTCTCCTCCCGTGTTCCCACTCCTTGGAAGCTCTTCGCCTCTCGGGAGAGGACTGGGCAGGAAAGGCAATGGCAAGGGGGGGGGCGGCTAAACGAGCGGCGGCAAAGGCGATAATCGGGTCCGCATCGAGACACACCCAGGACTGGAAGGGGCGGGGGTGGCTGGGTGGGTGGGCGAGCCGGGCCAAGGAGAGCCGGCGCCGGGTTAGGAGGATCGCGCGTGTGCAACGCTCGGTTCCCGCCGCCTCCCGTCCCCCTCCGCCAGGGCGGCGTCCCCTCTTTTCACTTACCCGCCTGGCTCGGGGCAAGGTGCCCCCCGAGGCCGCCAGCGCCTTTTCCAGCTCCGACACGCGGCCCCCGTGAGCTTCCGGGCCGGCCACGCTCGCCGCCGTTTCTTGCGCCGGCTGTCCGGGCCGGAGGCGCCGAAGTCTTCGCAGGGTCATGGCTGGAGAGCGGGCGGAAAGGAAAGACGGCACCGGCCGCGCCACACGGCGCTGTCTGGGCTCCGGGATTCGATGGGGGGAAACCCCGCCCCTCCGCGTCCTCTCGGCGAGTCAAGCCTCGCTTTGCAAAGACAGCGCCGCGGAAGCCACGCCCCCGTCTGGGGAGGCCACGCCCCTGGCCTCGCAGCGCCTCGCCCACCGCCGAGGAAACTCACCTTTCTGAATTGGGAGCGTTGCTATAGGCGGGCTAAGTGACGGGCTTCCAGCTTTGACGTCTGGAGGCTTTCAAACACAGGTATATAAGCTATCGGGGCTACTTCTATTAGCCAAGCTCTCTTGGGCGAGCCGCCCCCTTTCGCTTTATAGAAGTTTTTTTTAATTCATTTTTTTCCCATTCATACGATAGTAATTTTTTTCAACCAACGTGCTGTCTGAGTTTATATTTAATTCCTAATCCTTTATTCTTTCCTCTAGCCAATGGTAAAATAAGTCCCAGGTTTGATAACAGTCCGTTTCTTCCTTTTCTTTCAGTCTCATAGTCCATCTCTGCACATTCTAGTATTTTTTTAATTATTTCTTCATCCTTCATTTTTCCAGTGTTGCCCAAATATAATTCTTGCCGCTGTTATGACATGCAAAGTCAAGTATAACTTGACTGTTTATCATGCAAAGTCAAGTATATGACATGCAAAGTCAAGTATAACTTGACTGTTTATCATGCAAAGTCAAGTATATGACATGCAAAGTCAAGTATAACTTGACTGTTTATCATGCAAAGTCAAGTATATGACATGCAAAGTCAAGTATAACTTGACTGTTTATCATGCAAAGTCAAGTATATGACATGCAAAGTCAAGTATAACTTGACTGTTTATCAGTCTTTTCTGGCATTATACCTAACAAAAAAAAAAGTTCAGGTTTAAAATCGAGCCGCCCCCTTTCGCCTCCACTCGGCCCATTCATCCCAGGAATGCTTTCTCCTCGGTAGGATGGAAACTCCGAGAGGGAGCAGCTTCTGGAGTAGAGAGTTCTCCTCTTCCAACTTCCAAGCCGCTAGTCCTCGGTGTTGTTCTAGAGACGAGCTTGGCGGGTTGCAGAGAGCGTTGCATTTGGAACCTTTGAGGACAGTTAACAAGCGAAGCAGTTCCCCGGAGGCCCCGTCATTTCAGCCGTCTGCGGTCGGCCGCAGTGCGAAACAAAGCTGCTTTTTATGGCCCAGGTAGCGGAGCTTCCGCTGCGGTGCGCCTGAGGCTGGGAAACCGGATCTTGCTGTCCCGTGTCCTAAGTATCAAGCAATCTTTGTAAAGGCCGCTGACGCTTTTAAGCGCAAATCCGAAACTGTCTCAAAGGAGCTGTGTTTTCTCTCGCTGCTCCCGCACCGTTAGGTTTGTGGGAAGATACAGGACGATCGTGTCCGAAACAAAGAGATTTCCTTGCACAAGACAGCCTCATCACCTACCTTACCTTTGCTTCCCCAACCCGGCGCCCCTCAATGGTATCGGAATGCAACTCCTCTAATCAGAGAATCTGGGAATCGTCCACAGATCAGGCTTTCTCAACCTTGGCCACTTTAAGACGTGTGGACTGCAGCTCCCAAACTTAAAAGAAACCCTGATCTAGAATGGCTCCAGATTGGGGAACGCTGCACTTCGCTCCTGGCGAGAGCGACGGAACCGCTCGATATTCCTGAAATGAAGCAAAGAAACTTCTTCCTAGTTAGTTCCTTCTGTTCTTGTCCACAGACAGGAGGCTTTCAGAATGTGGCTCAAGGCTGTCAGCCACCAATGAATAAACATTCATATTTCACAGTCTGCGCGAAAACGCGGGAAAGATGTGTGGTGATATAGCTCCTCCTAGCGTCCACATGGATAAATTAAGAGGACACCTTAATTGCCAGAAAAGACTGTAACACAGTGGTTCTCAACCTGTGGGTCGGGACCCCATTTGGGGTCGATCGACCATTTCATGGGGGTCGCCAAGCAAGGCTGTCCGCCATTTTTTTGTCCACCATTTTTTCCCCCTTTTCCGGCGGGTGCCTTACCTCCCTTGAGCTGGGCCAGCTGGTGGTCGGCCTGCTCCGTCTCTGCAGCTTGCCAGCTACACCTCGGCCGGCGCAGGGGGCGGAACCACGCATGCATGGCGCTCTCAGGCAGGGAAAGTCCTCGACTTACGACCGGTTGGGTAGTCCTCGACTTACGACTGGTTTAGTCCTCGACTTACGACCGGTTGGGGTCGCGGCATTAAAAAGGTTGAGAACCACTGCTGTAACAGAAGCGTGCGCTGTTATAGGCTTATTCAGTTATATACCTTGTTCAGTTACAAATAGCACATTGCTAGAAATACTAGCTCTGTTCATTGTTAGTTCTACAACTATCCGTTTTATACAAGCATTTTATTTCCCCGAAATAAATCGGGGAATCCCCGAAAATAAATGTGCTATTCAACCCGGGTTCTTTAGAGATGGGTAAGTTAAGATGACATTATCTAATGTCTGGGGGACATCATGGATCTCACTTTCTTAAATCACACAGTGGAGGAGTGAAGAAAGGATAAGTGCAAAAGACGAGCCATTGTACAGATAGATTCTTGTAAGTAGTCTGATTGTTGCAACCTCACTTGCATGTCTGTATAGTTGTTTGCAAACCTGACTGAATTGTATAACATGTAAAGGAGTCTAAGGAGCAACACAACTTTTCAGTCCAAGGAAAAACAAAATAAAAGGTGCTGTTTGAACCATAAGATTGAATTTAAAATGCTACTTTTTCAGTCCTTTATATATAGATAGCGCTGGGATTAAATGTTGATTATTATATTACACAATTATTATACTGTACTCCTTGATTTACAACTAGTTGTTTAATGACTGCTCAAAATTATGTGCCCTGTGATCATGTGATTGTCATTTGCAATCTTGTCTGCTGGCTTCCCCAGAAAGTCAATGGGAAAACATTATTCAGGCCTGGCCTAGTGAGGAAACTCAGGGAATGGTGCTGCTGTGCTTGCCACTGAATGCATCAAGACCTTGAGGTTCATGGCTCATCACATCTGACTGCTCTAGCTGATCAGATACCTGTGATTGATCAGCCTCCTCAGGTGAATCACAATCATTGTTAGCCTGAGGCTAACAATACACAACACCTGACTGGAACATTGTCAGAACTGGAGTCAGAATCTGACTCTGAATTTTGGCCTATGACATCCTGCATTTGTGGGGAAAATACTAGGAAGAAAAAAAAATCACCGTATTAACATAAAAGGAAGGATTAGTTGTTTTCATAGTTTACCAGCAAAGAAAATGCTAAAATAATAAAAAATATCAAAGTATCGTACTGTCTTCAATATTACATATGCACAGCAGAAAGATTAAAATTATAAGCAAGTATTTTCTAACCCAGTGGTTCTCAACCTGTGGGTCGGGACCACATTTGGGGTCGATCGACCATTTCATGGGGGTCGCCAAGCAAGGCTGTCCGCCATTTTTTTTGTCCGCCATTTTTTTTCCCCTTTTCCGGCGGGTGCCTTACCTCCCTTGGGCTGGGCCAGCTGGTGGTCGGCCTGCTCAGTCTCTGCCGCTTGCCAGCTACGCCTCGGCCGGCACAGGGGGCGGAACCACGCATGCATGGCGCTTCCGGGCAGGGAAAGTCCTCGACTTACGACCGGTTGGGTAGTCCTCGACTTACAACCGGTTTAGTCCTCGACTTACAACCGATTTAGTCCTCGACTTACGACCGGTTGGGGTCGCGGCATTAAAAAGGTTGAGAACCACTGTTCTAACCTATTATTACAATGTGGATAGCTGACCTTTGTTGTATTATGAGGCAGGGCCAGCAATTCTTTAGAAGATGGAACAAGTTCTGAGCTAGGTCTCCACAGCTGATCTTAATTGTCAGAAAGGAATGAAGAAGTCAACAACAACCAAATGGGAAGTAAGACAAACACAAGAGTGTAGCAGCTGTAGAAAGATCACTCGGGAGACTAATAATTTGTATTTTGGAACTCTCCTTAGGGCTGACGTACATGGATTTCTCATATGGGATTGTTGTTTGGAACATCTGTCCTTTCAAGAATAGTCAGAGGGATCTCCTTGCTTGTCCTCTTACGCAGAAGTGAGGCAATAGAGTCCTAGTGCAAGGTCATGTATGTTAATACGATACAAAAGCTTGATGGCTAGAAAATCTTTTAAGTGAGTCCAAGATGGACTTAAAATTAATTAATTTAATTCAAACGCTTTTTGAATAACAGTTATCACTCCAATAACTCAAACATTGTACATAGTTTGAGTACAAAGAATCCAAATCGTTATCTGTGCCAAGATTTACAGTACAGGAACTGATCAGCACAATAGGAAAACATCCATTCTCAGAAAAACTAACTGAAAAAGAAAAGCCACATTGGTTTCTTGGTTATACATCTGCCAGTAGTCCTTGTTTAACAATGGAAATTGGAACAAGAATTTCCATTGTTTAGTGATGCACTGGTAAAGTGGGATATCACATCACTGCATCATTTAGCAACAGTAATTCTGGCACTTTTCCTTGTTGATGTGGAACAAGGACTAATGATCATTAAGTGAGGATCCCCCTTTTAACTTCCTGCTGGTTTCCAATCAGCAAAGTCAACAGGGAAGCCAGAAAGAAGTTGTAAGATCCAGGTAGCTCACAAGTAGGCTGGCAGACAGGTAGATGGCTGCTGCTGGGAGGCTGAGAGTATGCGGGTGACTGGCAATCTCAAAATCCATTTGCAAAAAGTCTTTCGAAACATGCCAGAATGTTTCTGTGATGAAACTAAAATGAAGTAAAAATGGGGATTGATGGGTGAGAAAGTCTATGGCATCTTTTCACCTTATGTTCCATTTCTGTTTACTACTGATGGTTGTTTTACAAATATTGTACACGGAAGAGAAATAAAGGGCAAAGTGCTTCATCAGGATTGTGCACAGCTATAATAAAATAGTTTTTCAGAATTAATTTTGGAAGCCCAGATAACCTTAATTTTAGTTGAAGGGATTGAAATCCATTCAGAAGTTAACATATGCTATAGCTTACATTTATATTCAGAAATGTCTTCCTTCTCAAAGTAATTTAAATTTACTGGAGTTTTAAATCCTGCTAATTTCTCTGAGACTGTGAGCCTAATCCCGCAGCTTTACCTTATTCCATATTTTACATGGGCTTAATCCCTATGTCCAAATTATACTCAAAGGGCTATAAAGGTCACAAAATACATCACATGGAAATCAAGACAAGAGACTTGATTTTCACATGATGTCTATTGTAACCCTTTATAGCCCTTGGTTATTTAATACCCATACCAGATTAATTCACACATAACTCTAAAGAAATAACATGGTTTATTTTTGGTGTAATACAATGTCTGAAATCAGTTTAAGAAATAAACCATGAATTGCTTTTGCAGCAAGTCATATCTGGGAATTAGAATGTGATTAGAATTCCTGTCTTATCATAATCTTGTTTTGAGTCCAGAGCTTCAACTTCTGTTTCTGACATCAACAGGTAATTGAGGAAAACAAGCCAAAAATTGTCCCAAAGGTGCCTTTTCACAAGGCAACTGGACTTTCTTGTCCAGTAGCCTTGTGAAAAAGCATCATTGAAACAACTATGACCTGGATGATTGAGAATCTCCATAGACATTAAGCCAAAAATTGGAAAACACACCTTGTTTATATGTTTGTCTGCCAGACCAATTCTGATTTACTCCTAATTTATTCTAGCCTCAGAGTAATATGTTAACACATCCATAACTCAGGAGCATTCTTGTGTTACATGAGGTGCTACAAAAAGTGGGGTGAACTGGTCACACTTCAATATGTTTGTTAAAATATCAACAAAGTGTTCCATTGTCATTGCTGCTCTCTACATGTTGTGTGGCTTCTGATGGTTTTATCATGCAGTTTCTTGTATCATTATGTGCTCTCTTCTTGTTGTTGTTGCTGGAGGGAAAAAAACTTACCAGAAAGGGGGAAAATTCCATACTTCAGTATCTTGTGATTAGCAATTCTGAGTCTCTGTCTGAAGGTACCAGTAGTGAAAGCGTAGACCTGTTTGAGAAAGCTTGTGAAAAATGTAAGGGACTGTAGCAGACTTGATTATTCCATCTTTTTTTTCATACATCTATGAACAGAGTAAAAAGGCACAAAGCTCCTCAGTCACATGGTACAAAATCAGATGCCCAATACGCCCATCTCCCTACAACGGTGTTTCTCAACTGTGGCAACTGGAAGATGTGTAGACTTCAACTCTCAGAATTCCTCAGCTACACACCTTCCAATTTCCATGGTTGAGAAACACTGCCATATCCCTACTAGTCTGCTTGAGTCAAAGTGTAATT
Source organism: Protobothrops mucrosquamatus (assembly GCF_001527695.2). Classification (NCBI taxonomy): domain Eukaryota; kingdom Metazoa; phylum Chordata; class Lepidosauria; order Squamata; family Viperidae; genus Protobothrops; species Protobothrops mucrosquamatus. Next base: position 816,918 of record NW_015386227.1, read on the forward strand.
GCAGGGAATTAACCTTGAAGCTGACAAATTGACCCAATCCCACATTTATACCATTTATAAGTTCGAAGATTTATTGAAGAGGAGTTGATAGAAACATAGCAGAAGAGTACAAGCAACAATAAAAACCAATTCACCAATATTCCCTAACCTACATGTAATTGTTGCACCACTTTTTAAGGTGACAGTATTACAACACTGTCAAAAGATGAAGGTCCGTTTCAGTCATGAGGTTTTTGTATGCTGCAGAATATTCGGGGTGCAGAATATTTTTGAGAACATAAAACTGTTCAGTCCCGCTATGTAGTGTTTGTTTGTCCTTGCTTGGTTGTTGATTCAGATGTGATAAATTTTCTTTTATATATATATATATAGAGAGAATTTTATTGATTTTCTATTTTTACAAATCATAAGTGCTTAGTAAGCAATGTGTTGTCTGGATTCATTTTTACTTAACAATACATATTAAAATTATTCTGTGTCTTCTTTTTCTTTGTTCTTCAATATTGCTTTGTCAGTTTCTACACATTCTGGTATTTTCTTAATCCCCTCTTCTTCGAGTAATGTTTCTTCACTTTTCAAACACTAAACAAATGCAATTCTTGCTACTATTAATACATACAACATTAAGTATATGCTTCTATCATATTTTTCTAATATTATATCTATTAACAATAGTTCTAGATTATAACATCTTTTCTATCCAGCTCATATCTCAGTTTTATTTGCAGTTAAAGTCACCTTATTAAGCCAATACCGTTTTCCCGACTCTTATTTCAATTCTGTTTTCCCTTCAGTATTCAAAATATCTTTATAAGTTACGATTTTCTCAACAGTGATTACATTAAGGTGAGTAAAAGCTTCCCTTATTAAGAGCCATCCTGTTATTTTCATGTTTCCCATTTCATAGAAAAGTGTACCATTCCTAAGTATAAATCATATCTTTCTGAGTATGATACTCTTTTAGTATCTAAAGGTTATTTGTTTCTAGCCATATTCAAACACCTGTTTGATAATACAGGGCCCCATCCAATAGATCAAGTCCTCTATTTTCTTTAGTCTAACTCTACTTTCTTCCTTTGCCAGATAGGTTTCCAAATCCGTGTATTTAAATTGTCAAATAATTTTTCCTCTGTTTTTATGGGTGCTCTTTGTAGTGGGCGATGCCATTTAAGGAGGATATTTCTGAAGGGGAGTTCAATTCATTCATATTCGTTGAAAAGCTCTAACTTTCCTTCTCTCTCAGCTTCTCTTTTCTTTTCTTGTTTCCCAGTTTCTAACGCTTCTCCTGAAGACTCTATAATCTGTTCTATACGGTCTTCTTCCTTATCTTCAAGTATATTCTGAAATCTTGAGGGATAGTGTGCCTTTTCCATTTCCAGTATTATGTCTATGTCTTCAATGTTTTTCTTTGTCTGTGCCAGTCTGTAGTTTCTTTTCTTTATATCCTCTATCTTTGGATCAGTCTATCTTTTATTTT